>NW_026854170.1:0-104988 GCF_026571515.1 Ruditapes philippinarum | reverse complement strand
TTATTTTTTTTTTATTTGTATTTTAATATTTTTGTAATAGAATTTTTATACATTTTTTTTTAAAAAACTTTTTTTGAAAAATGTATTATTTTTTAAAAACCACCAAAAAATTCCCCTAAGTTATGTAATGTTTTATCGATTCTAAAAAAAATTAATTTTGCATTTTAAAACGTGTAGGAAAATTTTTTGATGATCTATCCGCAGAATACAATCTGATATACCATTTAATGAAATAAGAAATAAATAACATTCATAGCGCATAATTAGTTCACACATATTGTTTCTATGTCACAAGCTGTATAATATTAAGAAACGTATATGCTTACCATTGCTTACAATGGGCTACATTTTTCATTTCAAAACGGTGTATATGGTACATTTGGAGCTGTTACAACTAAAACGTATTGCCAAATTGAGAAACATGCTTGTGTAACAAAGAAAGACTTATAAAGTTATATTTCAATTTGCAGATATATTGTGTTATAAATACTTAGAAATAGATGTTTTTAAAATCGCAAAACGAGATAAAATATTTGTAAACGCACTCACTTTGGGATTAAGCAAAAAAAATGGGGAATTCTTCGATAATCTTTTCTAAGAAACTAATGCGTTTGTATTAAGAAAAGGCTAGTTGTGTCATGTGTTTCAAAAATAATAATCAATGGCAGAGTGTTGCTTAAAAACAAAAATACATTTATTAAAATCAAAGATTGAGTGTTCTATTATGAGTTACATGAATATAGAGATGAAATGTTTTAATTTTATATGCCATAATTACAATATTTACATATTATTATTTTCGCTTAAGGGGTTTTTGTTCCTGAGCGAACCATATTCTACATTATTATAAAGATCCAAGTTTGATTACATATGAAAGGCTATTGAAAGGTATAAAACGATCTATGACTACATACTATATAAATGTCTGGAAAAGGTTTAACATTATTTCAGAAAACAGCTGTTTATCACAAAAAAAAATCGAAAACAACAGAAGATAAGTTTATTTTTTCAGAAATCTTATAAGATTTAATGAATACCAAATGAATGAAGTTTTTATGTAAAATTTCCCTTTTCAATATCATTTGTCTTTGGAACAACAATACTGGTTTGTTTACCATGCCTTTAGTTATTCATATAAAAATATTGTAAATATTAGCTTGTAGGATCTCTAATTAACATTTCCTTATGCACTGAAATGAAAGTAGACTAAAGCAATATTTGCTAATCCCGCAGAACAATATTTGCATAAAACCGGATTTCTACTACAGACGATTGCAAATAACAATGATGTTTACGTTGCATAATTAGTTTAATTTATTTAATTTTTGTAATAATATTTTTATTGTTTTATCAAATGTCCTTATTTTATAACCTAGCAGGTATCTCGTCGAATTCGTCTATGTTGTTGCATCATGTTACTGTAATAGCAACAACATAATGTAGTTAATGAAGGGTTCATTGTATCATAGTTTGGAGACCTTTCTGTTGAAAATGTGTCAGGGTTAAATCGTATACATATACATGCACAGTGCGTTAACTGGAGTGCGGGTATTAGTTACCCGCACTCCCGAGCATGCCCATTGATTGGCTCATTTTTGCTGGGGTTTACATATTGTGACGGCAGTGAAAGTGAAATCGACAGAAATGTCATATTTAGATGCTCGTTCATTGGTTCATTTTTGCCGGGGTTTCATATTGTAACAACAGGGAACGTGTTTTTATGTTTGACTATGATACAAAAGAGAAAGAACACCAAAACACTCGGTAATCTGATTAATACTCGGGGGGGGGCTACGCCCCCTCGTACAAATCAGATAACCTCGTGTTTCGGTGCTCTTTCTATTACTTGTACTACTTTGAGAGTGCAAGAATATATAGGAGATATGTGTTTGTTTGTGTGTAAGATGAAATTTTATTACATCGAGTGGGCTTTAAAAACAGTATTCTCACGAGTGGCGTAGCGAATACTGTTTTTAAAGTTCAGGAGATTACATCTTACACAACAAACAAACAAATTTTCTTTTTATGTTATGCTTAAAAACAAGTTAAAACGAAATTAATCAATTCAATTCAATTCAATGTTTATTTGGCTTTAACATATATACAATGTTTATCGCCAATACCTATAGTATTCTGGCGGCACAATACAAAACAATACATATTTTGAACATGAGAAAAGCATCATAATAACAATTATATACTTTGAACATAAACATATAAATTATTTATGACATTACAACACAGGTTACACAATACATAAAGAAAATGATTGGTATATATATTTAGCTAGCTTGATAATAGTACTACTTTGAGAACTGTTAAGAAGATTTTTAAACTTGAATAAATGAGGCCAATGACAATAATAATTTGGCAAACATTTGATACGTAATTCATAATATTAACGTCAATATTGAAATCTGTTTTCCCCATTGAGAGACCCATTTAGTCAGAATTTCTCATTAAACACAAGAAGTCTCGAACTGAACAAATAAGTTCGATAATCAACGTTAAATGACGGTGATATTATTCATTTGATTTAAAAACACATGAATGATCGCTTGTTTTGATGATTAAAACGAACAATTCTTGTAGAAGAAATAGTCCAACCATCCATCCATATTTCTGTTACTTAATGCGAATTTATATTAGACCTGGCTTTCTTAAATGTAAGCGGCAGCCATTTTATAAAGTTGTGTAATTGTGTTTGATTCAGAGGGATATCATTTGGATTAATTAGTCATACACCTTTTTAAAAGAAAGAAAACTTATTTGAGGATTGTAACAGACAAAAGATCAGTGTTAATAGATGCGAAAACATTCAAAATGCAGCAAGGAAAATAGAAAACTTCAAAGGCTGGCTCAGGAACGCTGGGTTGTTTACTTATTCTTCGGGCTGATGGCTGTCATTGCTTTTCAAGCTTTTATAAAGCATACGGCAGTTATTGCTCGTAGGATACTTTAATATGCCCAAATGAGCAGTTTTGCATGTGGATAGAATGTATTTTTCAGATTGTTAAAATGAAACAAAAAAAAATTAGAGACGAAATGTTGGTGATTGGAACTTGAATGAATAGAAGTACGTTTTCTTCTTTTTATAACTTTTGACATTTAAGTTATTTTTCAATTTCAGCTTTGCTTTTCTTTAAACAGCCTGAAATTGACTGAATTGTAAGCAAAAATAAAACTGAGGTACCACATGGGGAAAATCTTAAAAAAAGTAGTTTCGTCATTGAAAAGTGTGAAAATATATTTTGATAATTTTCACTGTGAAAGTATCAAATATTATTGTCACGGATAAATCAGTAATCCATTGAAAAGCATAAAATAAAACAATTTTAATCCGTTCCGAAACAAATCAGTACTAAGCTGTCTAGCTCAAAGAAACATCGGCAAATATTGTCGGAATTAACCTAGCAAGCAGTCTCTAGATTACTAGTCCGAACCATTTACCCATCATTTTTGCTTCAATTTCAAAACAAACTAGGTGCACATGACAAATGTATAATAATCGGATAGGAGTAATCTCGTTACTTTAAGTGTTGATATCAGCCCCTCAAAAATGTAATTGTAAAAACCAATAAAAACACTTTTGTCATGAAGAACATCCCCGTATCTGCTTTACAGCAAACATTTGTTTATTACCGATTGCGAACATTTCGACAGTGCAATTTATATTCAAGTATCTTCATCTTGAATGGTATGAATAGACAATGAAGCTATGAATGTAAAATGTAATGAAAAATGTAAAATGTAATTCAGGAATAAAATACCCTACCCCGCGGAGCCAAATGCAGCATTGTTTATTTATGTACACAATGAAGGTGATTTCTCATACTTTGACAAAGCGTTTAGGTTATTGATTTGTTTGACATACACTGAATCACATACAGACAAAACGCTTTAATCAAAGTAATGCAAATGGTCGTTTCTTTGGACGATTTATCCCATATTTTAAAATTTGGGGGCTGTATGAGAAATGTCATTTTAAAATTTAAAAAGCCCAAAGCATTTTTTAGGCTGGTTATCTGGATTTTTTGTTTCGGTTAATTATAGAATAATAAAAAATGAATTGGGGACTAAAAATCATTTTAAAATTATAGTAGTTACAGACTGATCATATCTTTAGTAACATAAATTAAAAACATATATCTATATAAGGGAAACATTTCTTTTAATTTCTACAAAGTCAGAACAATATGTAGTTATTTAATTATAAATTGTAATGATATGTTCCAATAACTTTGATTGTTGTTTTCATTTGTTTTATTTATTAACGCTTTAATACTGAATCTACGTACATCATGTTACTTACTTCGGGACAATATACACGCGTTTAACAAAACAGGTGAAATGGCATACTGAATTTAAAGTTCTTTTTAACAGTTCTCTTCCGGTAATACTCTGGTAGAATGTTTTATGGAAGTAAGGCATGATTGGAGTCATGAACGTTTTCATGCGTTTACGTATCAATTAATGTTAAAAGTATGAAATGTAAAGTTGCTTATTATGAATAAAGCTTTTTTATTTTTTTTCCCTAAGCAAATTTGCATATGTAAAGTTAAAAAAAGAATAAAAAAAGACCCAAATGCATTTTAAAGGGGTGAATATGGGGTCAATTTTACGTTACCCGATTAAAGGGATTGCCCGCGTGGTTAAAATTTTTTTCTTTTTAAACCTTAAAAGGGGACATCAAAATAAAAAAGCTGATTGATACAGATATCACATCATAATGATTCTACAACAAGTTTTTGCTTACATTAAAAAAGCATAAGAGAAAGTTTTTCATTGATGAGCGTTCATATATTCAAGTTAATATGACTATTACATGTCATTTTGTGTATTGTTAGCCTATGTTGAAACCAAATCAAAAATACTAAATTAAATGTGAAATTTTATTGCTTTTCTGACAAGATGACCTTAAACTTAGACAAGGCAAATTATAAAAACAACAATTAACGTTACTTACATTACATATCATTAAACTATTTTACAGTTTACATAAAAGACACATTATATATTTTTGTAACAAAATATACATATTTCCAGTCATGAAATCTGTTTTTTATTCCAAAATACCGTGAGAAAGTTTTTATAATACTATTTATCTAATTTTGTGACGGTATGAATATGAAATTTTGCTAGAAATGTAAGAAAATGTGATGATCTAAAGGGTTGCTTTTAGATTTAAAATAATATTAAGGCAAATGTTCCCATAAAATCATATCTGTCAATTCATAAAGAAACTTAACATTTATATAATCAGATTTATTACAACTCATAGTGCCACGGTGGGGGTTTAAGATGCATGTACATATTTACCATGGCGGAATAACATGTCTTTTTTATTTGTGAAAACAGTATTTTTATTTTGATCAATTCTATATTATTTATGTGATATGTAGATGTTGTATTTAAGTGAATTCACATAGCTCCTACAAGATACAAAATATTTGTTATCATTTTTTTTCATGAAATGTAATTAATAGCATCTCTTTGTCAAAACTGTTTTATGCTATATAACTAAATTAAACAATCGAAAATGTGTCTTATGTATTTTTGATTTAATATTAGTGACATTAAAAAATCGGTGGATGTTTTCAATATAGTTTTTATCATATTTCTTGTTTTCGCAGTACAATATTTAGAAGGAAATATTAACTAAACCTAAGAATTGTCTTTACTCTTTTAAATTAGAAAAAAATGCACATCTAAAGGATAGATGTTTCATTTATTATTATAACTCAATAAATTTTACATTTATATAAATATCACGTTATAGATATTTCTACGTGACGATATGGATTTGATATTATTAATGTTTTTACTCGCAAGAGGAACAAAATGCTAGATTACGTACAATGATGTTTTGATATAGATAAGAACGGAGGCTTAATTGATGAAATTGGATCTAATAGAAATGTACTTTGGAAAATCAAATGATGCTACACTGGTAAATTAAATGGTTACATTTGACGAGTGAGGGATTATAGATTTTCCGGTTTTGTACAATCCAATATAAACATAATTATATAGTACTCAAAAATGTAAGTAAATGTTCATTTTAGACAAGCATTAATCTTTCATTTTAACATAAATATGTTATTTTGAGTAGAGTAAGAATTTGATATTAATTGATATTTATAATATGAACTCTCGGACAATATGTGTTCAAACATACTTGTTCGTGGATTTTCGGAACAACGATGTAGCTACATGGAAAAAAAGTTTAATCAAAATATAAAGTTTGAAAGAAAATCACGTGGTGCAAATGTTGCGAAAATATACCGATGACACATATGTCACGAGTTATGCAAAATAATTACCAATACGCTCAGAATTAACATGTACGAAAATAAATATAGTATTTGGTTGTTTAAATTGTATTTTGTTTGAAAATGGTATCTTACCATATAGATTTCTATCTTATCTTAAATCATATTTTTTTTCAAATTACAACTCTCTGTCAAATATTTTTTAACCGAAAGCACTAGCTGAATTTTCACCATCAACTTATATAACGCAGTACACATGCATGCATCAAGTCAAAAACAAAAAACAATTTCGCATCCTGTAAATAAATGCGTTTCCGGCTGCGCTAATTACAGAATATCTTTCAGGTAATATTTGACAATCAAGATGTAAATTGCAGACTTCATGCAATGCAGTTCATCAAATCTATCAATGTCATCGGTACTCTTAGGTAATTGCGCAAATTCCCAAAAACAACTTCAAGTTATTTTGAAGCGTTCTTCACTAATGAGTATTTGATAAGTTGAATACTTGTGAAGAAGTATTATAATGAATTATAGAAACTCAGATGCTAAACCTTTTGACTTTCTATGAGTTGAAACATATACAACCAAGTACGGAATGCCGTTAGGGCCATCGCCTATGAATGTGTTGATCTGAAACGCGATAGTCGATAATACGATGGTGAAAACGCGAAATCACGAAACCACGATGGTGAAAACGCCAAAGTACGATGATGAAAACGCGATAGTACGACGATGAAAACGCGACAGTACGATACTAAGATGATGAAAACGCGATAAACTATCGTGTTTTCACCATCGTACTATCGCGTTTTCACCATCGTAGTTTCGTGATTTCGCGTTTTAATCATCGTACTGTCGGGTATCGCGTTTTAGATCAAACCATTGAAAGGCAATGGCCCTAACGGCATTCCGGAATGCAGTTAGGGCCATTGCCTATGAATGTGTTAATCTGAAACGCGATAGTCAATAGTACGATGGTGAAAACACGAAATCACGAAACTACGATGGTGAAAACACGATAGTACGATGATGAAAACGCGATAGTACGATGATGAAAACGCGATAGTACGATGATAAAAACACGACAGTACGATGGTGAAAACGCGATAGTACGATGATGAAAACACGACAGTACGATGATGAAAACGCGATAGTACGATGGTGAAAACGCAATAGTACGATGATGAAAACACGACAGAACGATGATGAAAACGCGAAATCACGAAACTACGATGGTGAAAACGCGACAGTACGATGGTGAAAACACGATAGTTTATCGCGTTTTCATCATCGTAGTATCGTACTGTCGCGTTTTCATCATCGTACTTTCGCGTTTTCATCATCGTACTTTCGCGTTTTCACCATCGTAGTTTCGTGATTTCGTGTTTTCACCATCGAACTATCGACTATCGCGTTTCAGATCAACACATTCATAGGCAATGGCCCTAACGGCATTCCGTAACCAAGAGGTATATATCTTTTAAATGTTACGCGGCCGAGATAAATCAGCAATGTCAATGAAAATGCATTTCATGAAGAAAAGTAAAGAGTGTTTGTTTGATGATGTAATAAAGGCAATGATTACTGGTGCAAATTCAAAGTTGGGATTTCAAACAATTATGAATGACTCTACGTATTGTTAGTCGACTGAACTGTAAAATGAAATGGCTTTTTAAATGACTTTTACAGTTTAATAGAACCGGTATATGCTTATGGCTAATAAGACAACATACATGTATAGTCTAGATTTCGCAAATCTTTTGAAAAGTAAAAATAAGAACTGGAAACAACTTTATTTCTATCATCAGGCAGCAAAATGCCGTGTATAATGACGGTCTGATGAGTTATTTCGAAAGTAGATAACTTTTAATATTTTTTTTCTTTTATTTGCATGCGTTATCATAAAAGTGTTTACAAAAAGTGATGTTAACAATCCAAAACCATTATTTGTGCAATACTTTAAATAAATTGCTTTCGCGAAATTGACGCCATTTATGAGTTTACATTATATAGCTTATAAGTCTTAATACTTTATTTTGGAATGCGTTATATTGTTACTTACATCAAAGCACGTGACTCTGTAAAACATATTTGTAAACAAGAATAAACTTACACATATCTTGAATAAAGTGATCCATCGGAAGCATTAAAAACAGAAAAATTACATGAATGTTGCAGACTCGATTTGATTAAGTTTGTATACGAGGGATAATGAAAGAGTGCAACCCCCCTCTCGCCCCACTGGACCGGCTTGAGCGGGTCTCAATTTGCAACACTTCAAAGCATTGGAATCATTGATCCCGATCGCCCAGGAATGTATAACGACACTGATATAAGTAAACATCAAAGAGAGTAAATACAAATACATTTGGATAAAAGCGAAGCCCTATTGAAATAACAAGGAAAATTATAAACGCATGAATGGTTTCTACAATAAAATAGACCTTTTACTATTATATATTAAGCAAGACAATATGATTATATCATCATTGTTATGATGAAGGCTCAAAACATATCCATTGTGAAGCAGGGAGTTTTTACATTTCACAATTTTGCACAACCACAATAATTTAGTACATGGCAACAATACCTAATAATATTAAATCAAGTATCACAAAATGTAAATAAAACAGATTTGAATGCAGTCTAGTTTTGACTATGTTTTCTCTTTAATGAACATGATGAGAATAGATATAAAAAGAAAACAGAACAAAAAAGTACTACAGTTCATCATTTTTGTTATATTATGGGAATTTCATTTCTCTTTAAGGACTTGGGTAAAAGATGTTTAATTATTCTAGTTGTGCCTTTAACAAGTTGCAAGTTGAACACGTTAACTTTGTGCCTTTTGACTGAAAACTATTAAATCAATAATTAAAAATTACATGTTATTTGCTTTAATAACACAGTCAAATCTGTTTTGTTCTTTTTGTAAAGATCAGCATAATTAAGATGACGAGCAAATACCATATAACATTCCTAAGCATTTATTCCGAGCTGCTCATTTATTTCATCTTAGAAAAAATTCAGTACATTTGTACTGACAGTTAAAACGTGCTATTCCGATTGCTTTATTTAATTACATGTCAGCATTTATCTCATCAATATTAAATTAACTTTATATATTACTTTTTAAATAACCAATATCTTTAAATATATCGTAAAAACACCGCTTTTTACTTAAAATGTTAATGTTTCTTTTAATGTCATTACAATTGTGTAAATTACTTCGTCCTTAAAAACAAATGAAGCCATTTAAGTGGCAGAAATATATTACTTCATCAGGAAATCAATGCAATATCCATACGCACTATATTATTAAATATACATTTAATGAACAATTTGATTTAAATATCAGTATGAGTTACGCAATAATGTTAGGAAAAACTGTTAAAATCCTATTTCTGTTGTCCTTAATATGTTTATTTCATTACATACTAAGAAGAAAACAAGCGTACTGAGGAGTTAAGAATTTGAATAAAAAAAACTCAACCAATTAGTTGACGCATACTCAATTTTGATAATAATAATAATAAATTGCTAGTGCTTGGAGCTGTGAAATTCTGCTATGTTTAGAAATATACAACTGATTATTGTTAACTTTATAGTTTTCTGTTGGTTCGATCACCGAAAGGGGGAACGGAGGGGGAGGGGTGCTACTATTAAGCAGTATTTTTCTTTGGGATATCACTTTTATCAACTACTATCACAATTAATTAATTTCCGATGTAAAACTTGTTCGCGTTAACTTACTTAAGTCAGTAGGTTGGCTGGTTGAGTGATTCTGATCGTTTGTAAATAAAACATTCTTTTGAAAATGATGGTATATTTTCCTCGAAACTAAATTATTTTCATTTTCCAAACAAAGATTTCCTGTAATCAACAATATGGTACTTGCAATGTTAAAGAGCAAGGTTGAAGTGAATGTAAAACCGCGTAAAATCGAATGTTTAATTACCGAGCATTTATGACACAATTTATGGAATTGAATGTTAATATAATCGAACAAAATAAGTGAGACTTATTGGGTTGCAATATTATCATCTTGTGTTCACATGCGAAGGAAAACATGATCAAACAATGTCGATCTCTCATCCCATTTTCCAGAGATTCACCAAGGAGCATCATGTTTTTGTAGGTTATCGACATGGCGTAATGAAAGAAACACTTTGTGTAATATGTATTGATAAAAAAAGATAGCAAATATATTGCCATGGGTTAACATCTTTTTATGAGAACATGGTATTTTTGTTTATTTTATTGATAACAATTGCATTAATATTTAATTTTGTAAAACATTTTCTTAAATTATAAACAATCACAAAATTAATTGCAGATTATTTTCAGCGCTTTTCGGTTGTTGAACAAAAATGTTGTCTATGTGGATTTGTCAAGAAAGTTCTTAATTATGAAAAGCCGTCGATATTTACACATGAAATTACAAAGACAACAAGTAGAATTAAATATAGTTACGAGTTTATTCCGAGTAAATTGATTTGTTCAAACGTTAAGGACTTAAACAATCGAATTGTTCTAATTAACTTTGTAATAAAAAATGATTCATTCAGCTATGTAAAAATGCTTTCTTTGCAACGCTGGCTAGATTTGATTGATATCATTCTAATTATCATGCATTTGTTACTCGGGAAATGGATATATTAACTAATGGTTGGCTTATTATATTATCTAACACCTTAATGCTCCTATGCGAGCAATAAAGGCATATATCTTCGTTGATGGGTAAAAGAATTTCCCTAATGATCTACAAATATCTTTTAGCTTTTGTAATAAAAGGAAATACATGCGTAATAACTCCATTAAATAAAAAATAGCTCTGAAATAGTAAATTCATATTCCTTGCAAGCTGTCGCATTATTTAGAATAAATCGAATATAACATAAAATGAAGACATAACTAAATTAATGCAAAACATACGAGAACTAAAATTTGAAATTTTGCATTTTACTTATCCTAGAAAACTATTTTTTCCTCATTTAGAATTACATTTGCTACAAAGAAGCGGAATTTCCAAGATGATAAACATACATTTAATTGTTCCTTAACACAAATAGTTTCATTGCACAATAAGTCTCAGTCGTTTTGCCATGGCTGAGTGGTTAACGCGTCCGTCCAGTAATATTATGTTTGCTAGCCGCATGAGCAAGGGCAAGTCGTTGTTTCCTTGAGCAAGAAACTTAACACTCATTGCTAAGTACTGGGTGGTAATAGGACCGGAATTTATCAGCTTTTAGTTTTCTTAATTATGTCTAAGACAAATAGCTAAAAATAAAATATGCCATTATCCATTTTCCATGTGTATATGATTGATAATCTAGCTTACTCATTCAGCAATTAGGAAACTATTAGATGCATCATGGGGCAAACATTGTTATGATTATAGTTAATCATTTTATTGTATGTAAGCTAGTGCAATTAACTTGCTTTTGTATTATCAATTTGGTTCATCATACGATGTGTTCATAATCTGATATAACAATATCGTTGATACAATAACAAAAAAACTCCGCTTATAGCTTACACAATCATCTAAAGTGGCATTATTCTTACTTTTTCATTGTTAAGCTGCTCAATTGGATAGAAATTTAAAAGATTGACTTTTGAAATGGCCATTGACAAATAATAAATTATACAAACTGTCACAGGTGTGTTACAGGTGAAACATAACAACTGCCTAAATAATAAAAAGACTGTCCCACTCTTACTATCAATCGGATGTATTGATACATTGTGAAAGATATTTATATTTTTTCTGAGAGTCACATTGATTATTAATTACACACATTACCTTAATTATGAAATAAGACTATTATGGAAAAAATATTAAGTTATTTCTACTTTGATCCGTATACCTACCATTACTTGGATGGACATAATGTCACTTTAATTGAGTAGATGGAATTGTGACATGGTTTTATGATATCTACATGTATGTCAATGTAATAAGCAGAAGCTTATTTGGTACACATATCGATAAAATTGCTAACATCCTACAAAATAAAGCAATTAAATTATCACCGTCTTGAAAATCAACTAGCAACGCTCTCATTAAAGGCAAAATAACGTTACATCTTTAAAATTATCAAGCTAATTCACACAGTTATGTGATTGGGTAATCAAAGTAAATAACATGTCAATTTCAATTTTTAGTGAATGCTTTTTGTAAATATTCAGCAAATTTAAGTGTTTTCTGCAGGCAATCTATCGACGTCACAACGAATAATGAAGCATCAATTTTAAATTATACATCTATGAACAGGATTGGCGTTTTCTCGAGACTCAAAAATTGTACAAACAGGCAAACAAACTGATGGTGTTTCAAGAGAATCTATAATAAATATGTGTGCAATTTAGTTAATTCTAGTAATTATTACAAATGCCTTCTCACAAATACCAAAAACAATGCTACCTTGATAATGCTGGAAGGAATTGTTGGGCAACAAATTATAAATTACTTTTATTCAAGAACGGATTTGGATAATTATGCATGCATATCACAAATTGTTGGCGATTGTAAATTGTTTATAAAAATGTTTAGAAACAGATTGATAGATTTTTCTACTCAGAACTGGCATGATAATATATATAACTCAAACTGGTGTCATCATTATCACCATTTTAAGAGTACAGTATACTTCATGTCGAACGATATTTGTCTATTAAAATGTCATTAAAACATAAAACTACATAAACAAAGTTTAGATGATCAAGCCATAGATTATACATAGAGGTAGGCAGACATTTGAATATTTCATACAATGATCGTTTATGTACATTTTGCTTAGAAAGTAACATAAGATATATAGACTGTGAATAGCATGCATTTTCCTATTGTTGTAAATAAACCGATGTTAGAAATTAATATATATTTAGCTGGTATATTTCAGGTACTAGTGTAGAAAACTTATATAATTTGTTATCAACTTGTAATGATGAAAATCTTCGAAAATTATCTACATATATCTCCTATTATGTTATGGAATGTATTAAAAGTTAGTAGATTATGTCATAAATACTGCTGTTATATTGACATAACTAATAATTAATAAATGCTGTTTGATTGTTTGATATATATATTTTGGGCCGCAGTCCTTTAATTATGAATGAAATAGTTGAGTTGGATTGAGTTGTTATCTAGTTTACCGGAAAGATAAAAAATAGAATAACATGACTTTTTAATAGTATTTATTCATAATGATAATATGACTTTATCATAGTATCAAACATTGTTGAGAATATGGCATGACATGCACGACAACAGTCAATCAGTTAAATAAACATGAACTGAGAGAATGGTATATCAGCATATGAAGTCATTGTACTTCTAAATATTAAAAAGCTTTAAATATGAAGAATGTTCTATACTTTTTATAACTTGTACATAACCAATAATTTCTTTCCGAATGATATTTATATACATCTATGTGAACCATGGTTGTTATTGACTATACAGTTAGCGTTTATCATAAAAATGAAAGCAGAATTTTCAAAAACGTAAAGATAATCTGCATTTTAACTGAACTCTCACCATTGACTCTTAAAAGGAATACTGTCACTTCATTAATGTATCAAATTTTCCATTTTAACAACTATGTTTTTTTCTAATAATATTGACATTGTGTGGATTTTTTTATTTTGTATCACTTTTCAAATCGTGCGGCACTCGACATAGATAAGAAAAAAAGAACATAATAAAAGTGCAAGCTCGAATTCAATACCAATGCATTAGAAATAATATTTTGACATAGTTGGAAATGAAACGAATATATTTAAATATAATACAGAAATAACTGTAACAGTAATTTGCACATGCAGTGTTATATTTTTCAAATAAAATAATAAAATTGCAGGTGTATGAACACATTTTTAACAATGTTGTGAAAAATAGGAGCAAGACTTGTAATATGTATGATGAGCAGAGACACACCTTGGTGGCATAAAATATTGTCAAAGATTTGAATAAAAATCGTTGTTCATTTAATGCCGTATTCATACATACTGCAATGGAGATTTTTTCCCTCATCTGTGAAGGAGAAACTTTGATGAGATACAGCAAACAATAATAAATAATTAATAAAGTAAATCAGAAAGAAAACAGGTGTAAAGTCATGTTATGTTTATAAAAAGACATTTCCTTAGCACAGTTTAAGAGCACAGTAAATTATATTCTAGTTATTACAAAAATGCTGAAATTTAACACATGAAACAACGAGAGTGGTTCCCATTATAAAAGTTTATTGACATTTATACGGAGATTAAAATAAGTAAAGTAGTATCTCTCTTCCAATCTAGGTGAACATAACATCATAATTTCCGGTTGTTTTTTCAGACAAGTATTTTGCTAATTTTCAAATCCTGGTAATTGAGAAATCATGGCAAATAACATTACAATTCCAATTTAAGATGCAGTAAATTTCCTAAAACAATGCAAATGCTTTGAAAGGGCAATTTGTCGACATAGTAATATAATAAACAATCATCTATTTAACTACTTCCTTGAAAAGGATTGACGTTATTCTCAGATAAAAAAAAAATGTTTATAATTGAAGGCCTAGAGTGAACATACTTTCCCCATTATAACTATGATAGAAAGAGAAGATGAAGAAGTTCTACTGAAATGCATACTTAAGTAAATGATTTGTAAATAAAACACATACAAGTATTGAATGAAAACAGTTACAAGATATGTACAGACACTTGCTTTACTTTTTTTAATTCACATTGAAGTAAACGAACACAGACACTTAAAAAACCTTCTCTTTTTCATTACGCAGAAAAGTCAAGTGAGTATAGAATCAGTTAAGCAAACCGGATAATCGTTATAGATCCTGTAACACAATTTTTATGGTTTTAAATCATAAATATGATGCTTAAATTAAGATTCATCAAAACCGTGGTTTCCAAAAAGCATTTTTTTATAAAGATATCACCGAATTTAAATAAATGAATGCATTTATTTTAATGATAACATGTAATATGCACAAATAGTTGCAGTTCATATTTAACATATTCTTCGATGTTTGAAAATTGTGTTATTTGCATAATAATGTACATATATACAATTTGATTACAACATACAGGATCTTAAATACGTTCTATTACAAAAGTCCACAGGTCAAATTTAGTTGAGCTATCCACACATGTTGCTGAGATTCAAGAAACGAAATTGATATATACTTTTTAAACAGACGAGATGTGTGTAATGTTAAATCTTCTTATTATAACAAAATACCGTTTAAATGAGGATACCTCAAGTACGCCCTGAAGAAAAAAAAAACACGCACACAACAAAATAAATAAAGTAACAACAACAACAACGTATTTATTAAATTTCTTAAATGCATCTAAATGATTCAAATCAACCAATCATTTTGTTATACGGTAGCGATGTTATTTTTTGTTTTTGTATTGATTGCAATATATTTGTTGAAGTGTTATTTGTTGTAAATAACGAAAACGGAAAAACGAGTCGTTTGATAAACAGTGAGGTGTCTCTCTGAATGTGTCAAGATTGGCGTTTTATATAATAATCCTCCATAATTCAAACATGGAATTTCAAAAGATGTCGTATAAAATCAAATGTAAGCAGGAATTTATTTATAGCGAATTGTTTCGTTCAATCGTTAAGCAAGGACTGTACCTACATCCACAATTGGATATGAAATCCAATCACTCTCACTAACTTTGTAAATTTCTTGTGCAAAACTAATAACCTTTGTTACAAATTCGTCCAAAACAAATTACTATTATTAGAAATGTTCATGATTTAGGTAGCTAAGAAATAAAAGTGGTGACAGAAAAGAGAGGACAGACTAACAATATTCTTTAAAGAAAGGGTAATGATTCATAAATGAAACTAATGAATGTCCTTAAAAGTTTTAAACATTGATTTGGATGTCCCTGGATTATGTTCGTCTATCGATTGAAAACATTGTAGAAAGAGGCATTATGAACTAACATCATCGTGAACCCTTATTTGGCCAAAAACAAGTGATATTTTTGAAATAACTATTAATTAGGTACTTGTGAAATTGCTTATCTGCTAGCTAACAGTTTTATATTGAAATTTATATTTTACATCTCATTGTTATCATTGCTGACTATAATGATTTCCCAGAGAATCTGATCATGCTTGAATGCTTATAGTATATTAATATTTTCAAACTGTTAGTATATTTTGATTTGGGTAATTTAAGTAAAAACATGCAATGTAAATTATATCTCTGTAATAGTATTTGTATAATTATTGAGGAATCAATTTTACATGTAATGATTATATTTAAAAATAAAATTCAAATAGAATTTAACTTTAAGACTGTACCTAAAATGTTGTTATAACATTTCATGTTTATATGTTATCAAATGAATGTTTACAAAACGTTGAGAAAGCGAATAATAAATTCAGTATTAAAAAGATAGAGTAAATAATGCCATGATTTTTATATTTGTCGGTTTTCATTGTTGAAACTTGAAATATCATGCATACCCTATCAATTGTTTCGTTTCAGAAGCCACTGTTCCAGTTAAAATCCTGCAACATTGATGTTAACTTTTTTGTTGAAAAGTTATCAAAATAGCTGTTCTAAGAATAGAAACTAATCGATTGTTTTCATTTCTTATATTACCAATCTAGGAGTCGCATGGATTTACATATCTAATCTCCTACTGATAAGCAGGGCCATAACACTTAATCAAAGAAGGCAATTACACGGAAGTAATTTTTAACTTTGGCGAAAATATAATACACGAGAAACGCTTCATTAATGCAGAGGAGCGTTACCTGACAGTTCCCCACTTTCTAGATTGTTCAGCTTATTTACATTTTTATTCGGTAATCTAAGCAAATAACATGTCTATTTTAACTTTGGATGTAAAACGGTTTTATATCTTCAGAAACTTGCAAGCAAGTGTTTATTTTACAGGCAATCTATCGCCACTTTAAAAAGAAAATCAAACATTAGCTTTACTACATCCTTGAACATAATTGGCGATTTCTCAAGATTGGCAAAACAAAATAAGACTCGCGCAAATATTTATGTTTAACTTTTGTCATTATGTAAAAAAGAGTAATTTTATAAAATTACTTTCGAAAATAATCTTGTTGTTTTAACAGCTTTGGTTATTGGTCATCAAGAAAAAAACAGTTTTTGATACCATAGCTATTTACAATTAAATCATATTTTGAACTTTGAAAATATAAACATAATTATTATAAGTGTTTCTTAGTACTATTTTTCAGTTGTTGTACAATATTTATATTGTATCAAATTTCAAAGATTCCTTTAAGCTGCTACTTTGATTTTCATCATAATATGATTAAATATGCTGAATACGAATGTGTTCTGAAAATTAACGATCTATGCGATAATTTTTAAATACTTCATGTGAAGATTATCGCGACGATTTTCATTATAATATTCCATTGATACAAAGATCACATCCAATAATCTAGCTGTACTTAATTTTGTGGACGCATCGATCAACGGTTAAACTTTTCTGTAATAATTCTCAGCTATCTTACTGCTGTTACGTTAGGATTTGAATGATTGAAACAACATAAAACCATTAGATTAAGTGTATAATCAAGCACAGTGATTTATTATTATGATAAGACTTTGTCAGTTCAAAACATATATGTCTTGCTATTCGTAACTTATTGTGCAATCCGAATGATACAATTTGAAACTGATCTTTCAATAAAATAATAACGATTTGTATCATAAAAAGTGTCTGCTTAAATTAATAATTATCTACTACATCTAAATGTGCTTAAATTAAGATTGTGATATTTCAAGGATACATTTCCTTGCATAGAAGCATCTTTTAAGAATAAACTCAAGATTATAAAGAAATCTGGAAACAAAGAGAAGTCATTTTCAGAATGATGAACATAATGATATTGTTTTGTTTTAGTCAGACAAAACTATTAAAACAAATTAGTTTCAAAATGTATTGCGACGCTGATGATGCTTTTTTGTACATTTTTCTATCATTTAATGGGAATTACTGACTGATTACCTAATTTTGCAGGAACTGTTTCCTGGATTTCTTAAACAACGATATATAAATATACTGCACATCAGAGCGTAATTAGAACTTGACACGCACATTGTGTATTATCGGTAAATCAATCGTTTCCTGAAATAAAAACATCTTAAAGCACCCAGACTTATATTCGTGCACCGAAATGCTGGAGTAAAAGCTTTCCCATTTTGATGAATTAACTTAAAAGTAAATTACAGTCAAACGTATTTTGTGTTTTAATATTGAAGAAATGTGGTATTCCCAAATCCCCCAAACAAACACCGTCGTGAAAGCCAGAATATATACATTTTATGAAGAATGGTAAAACAGTTAAAATAACATAAGATAAAAATAAGTTTCTTACATACGCGTATAAATATATTGGATTCGAATCTAGATAGGCGAACCCAGAACTTACTGTTTTTGCATCATATTCATGGCGGTCATACGATGTGCGCGCATCCTCAAAATTTTGATACCGCGTGCACTTTTTCAACCGGTATTTTGAGCAATGCAAGTCATGTAAAGCAATCAAAATAAATTTGAATTTAATTTCCGTTGCAAAAAAGATGTCCTTACTTCTAGGTTTTATATTCCAAATGCCTTGACACAAGTCTTCCCTTCCTCGTCAGTATTTCGCGTTGAATGCTATTTTGATACTGCGTTCACCCGGCGTTAAAATGTGACAGAAATTCAGATTGTTGATAAAAACTGAAAGTTTCACACAACTGGAAGTTAGTTAATTGTAGAACCTGTTTCATAAATATATTTTCAATCTTTGTTATTATTCCTTTACACGGAAAGCAACCATAATTTTTTTTTTATTTATATTTCCAGTTCTTATAATGTTTTCTTTTCATACAACACCGAAATAATATGTCACATACACTAACGCCACATATTTGATCCGTATCAGTTAATAAATATTTTGACAAAACGGCGCCAATCCGTAAGCAGCATAATGACGTCATCGTAAGTGAACAACTCATTCATAAACAAGCTGACGTTATTTCATACATGAAGAATGTTAAATTGGGCACTGATGTAAACAGAATACGACGTAAGTTTTTATTGTTTAAAACTTGATAAAATAACGTTGGTTTTTTTTTTCTTATTATTTATTTTGTTTAAAAATTTCTATATCTTTGCAACAGTAGGGTGCGAAAATCGAACAACGTTCAACGAAAATCGGCACCGGAAGATATTTCCGCTTGAAAATTTAACATAAGTGATCTTCCTTATTTTATCGTGATAGAATCGAAATAACATCGGCCTGAGAGGTGTATATCGGCTATTTAACACCGGTTTTGTCGGCCTTCGTGGTCAATTCCTACGCATCAAAACTCCAAACCGGTGTTAAATAGCCGATATACACCTCTCAGGCCGATGTTTTTTCTTAAATAAATAAAACATTCAGTTAGGTTTTGATTGTTATATTGTATAGTGACCATTGGTATAAACAATGATTTATCTTATAAAATTTGGGAAGTTGTAAACGGTAGAAATGTTTTAAAATTTTATATTTTAATTCATGAATAAGTCCATTTCAAGTCCATCTGACAACTTGTCCGAAGTAACATGCATGTACTTTTAAATTTTTAGCTTTTTTTTTAACTTGCCTTGTGTAAGAATTGTTTACGTATTACACATGTTGAACGGTAACTTGTGTCTCTTACATTTATTGAAAGTCTAATAAATTGGAGCAAAACATATAATCGATATAATAATTATACCAATTACTTTTAGTTGATTTAGTTACATATGTATGTTATTATCAGTGCAATTTCTCCAAACGCAACCAGATTTATTTTAAAATATATTAAGCAAAGCAATTCATTGCGACGCATTGGCATAAGAAGACATTTTCTTTCTGATATGATAAATTTCACGGAAATAACTTTTCTTTTATCAGCCAGACACTTCATATTTGCATGTGTTACAAAACGTGCTACTTCTGCTGATGATCGGTAAAAAAATACCAAATTTCGTAAACGTATACTCTAGTTGTGAAAACATGTCTTTACTTCCTGATTATATCCTGTAATAATTAAATATTCTTTTTTATTTCATTGATCTAAATATTTTGGCTGTGCGTTTTTAGATAAACTCTAAAATTAAAGTAACATGTAATTACACGCAATCGATACAGGAATTTATTCACTTCACATGATATTTTCAAAAGCTTCAAAAACCATGGTTAAAATTTAATCATTCAGTTTATTTATTGATCGTTTTGCTCCAATGAATAAATAAATAAAACAAACAAACAAAAATGAAAGCTCTGTTTTTGTGAAACCTAATGCGACAAAAAGATTGTTTCGGAATCGATTTTCGGAATTGACAGTAATTTCCAGTGCATTTGAAGCTAAATATTAACATATCTTTAAAGTCATTTTGCAGGATGCACTTGTTCGTAATAAAGACGGAGCACTTTCTGTCTATCAACAATATATCGTTTAGACACCGTCATCACGAACTATATCTTTTTTAACTACATCATTTATTGAAAACACTCATAGTCTGGTAATATATTGATGTCAATAGCTTATCCAAATTGTTATGTAAAATGTCTGATTTATTATTTCATTAACTACTTAGCTACCTAGCCAGTTTATGGAGATCTAACGGTTTGTTTTTAACACAATTTAATCAATGAATGCAACAAATAAACCTTAACATGACTTTATGCTTATTAAATCACTGTCAAGTTGAGCTACACTGCCTATTTAGAAAAATGACGGTTATAATGGTGATTAAACAAAAAATTGATATCGAAAAATGATAGGGATATGATTTAAATCTGTCTAAAAACAGTTCCACTTGTTTTTCATGAATTGAAGGTGAACTGACGGACGATATCATTACGTGAGAGGTTCAATTGTCTATGTTTCTTAAAAAAGTAGATAAGATTTATTTTAGTTTTGTTTAGATTTACACATGACATTCATCGCTGCATTTCTATAAAATATATAGCGTGAATTTCTAGTTTAGATGGTCAAAAAAATAATTATTATTATGCCAAAACAGTTGTTTTAATCATTAATAGATTAAACGCGCTTTGTTTTCTTCCCACCATATTTCAGTCCTGTCTAAAATATAGGATAAATTATACACAACGCAAGGATGTTAACATAAGACATGTAAAACACCTAACCAGATTATGGTTGAAAGATGCACAGTTGCTCTGTTATTTGACTTTGAAAATATATCATCAAATATTTCCTAAACATATTTCTATTTATTTGAAATTTAGAAGTTCTAAACATTTGAATTGGCATTGATTAAAATGTCAGGACGACCTCATCTGAAAATTAATCCATTATTGTTTTATAGTTGGCTTTATCCAGGTAAGGCAATAAAGTTGCCATTAGTTTAAAATTATACAAATTAAAAAGAAAATAGAAAAATAAAATATTAAATGTTAAATTTAGGTTATTAAACACATCCATTTTATTGATACCATACATACGTCTATGTTCTAGAACTATATTCAATATAATTCCAAATTAAATCTAAACATTTTTGAAATCCTCATTTATTATAGATAAAGATTGTCAATTAAACAGGGTTATTCAGTACAATATAATCGATGTCAGATGACGCCGGATATATATCTATGTTACCAACATAAGTTTGCAATATGCCTGCAACAACTCATTAGTGAGGAAACATTTCCGCCTCCGTAAATAATTGCGTTTTCGAATGCCTTTATTACGGAATGTTTTTAAGTAACTATTCAACATTCAACGTTATAACGTGCTTCTTCCATGCATTATGATTAATCAAACCGCCGACTTGAATGTGCACTTACATTCTCATTAGGCAATATACAATGATAGAAAAATTTTCCGACCATCTTGCAATTGAATTTTGAGATTGATTTATTGATGCAAAGTTATAAAATACAAATTTGTTTGTGGTATAAGTTGTAGAGTGATACGAATCAAATGTATTGATTGAATTTTCGTAGTATTTTGTACCCCGATTCAAAAAACACAGAAATCAGCAGTAAAATGCAAGAATATTTATTGTTTTTTTTATATATCAAAACGATGTCATAAAAAATACTTTTTGACATTTGGTTATTCAATTGAAGTAAGTAATATCTGAATTACAAATCTTTATATGCAAGTACAGTGAACGCATGCTTTACCTTAAACTATCAAATTCATGGCGTCCAATTTCACGAGGAATAGTCATTGTTTTACATTAACTTAGATTTGTTTGATTACTTTTTTGTATGAATTAGAAAATATTCTTTGACTCTCTTTAAACATAATTAACAAAATGTTTAGACATATATAATATAGAAATTGATACATCATATCGTTTGAGATATGTCGCAGAGTAATGCTGAACATAACACACAGTATTGCAAAGTGTAATAAATAATTTCAATTTCAAAAACAATGAAAAGGGCAATATCATAATTGAAGCAACAGGTATATTGTTTTTGAACTACTTTTGTTGTTCGTATTTAATGCCAGATGGCCATGAAAGTTGGACGGAGTGTCGACATTCTTGACGGGCAAAGCCAAATCTTGTAAAATTAAGGAAAAACATATTTAAGAAAGATTGATCAAGAAGTCTGCTGGAAATATTATGTTTGATGTACATTGGGTTCCAATATCACAAACATTCAAGGATTTCCGGTAAATGACTTATCAGTTTGTTTTAGTTCAAAGGGCAACTATCTAATAAAAATTAACCTTTCAACTAAAGAGGGTTACTGCACTATTTACTGTTCATGAAAATCTGTAGAAGTACAAGACGTCTTTTAAAAACCGAGCCCTCGGGCTTCTCCGGATATTAATGCACAGAAAAAAGTTGTATTGGCGCAATTTGTTTACAAGTTTTCAGTGATACCGTATTTTGGTACATGAATCTGTTTCGCATCGCCAGACTTCCATGTGCTGGTGAAATGTCATTTCACAAGCTTTGATAAGAAACTACCTGGACAGTCATTGCAGTAAACTAATTATGCATGGCGCCATACGTCAAACATATAAGGGCACATGTAAACACGCCATATGTTCACGTGATTTTATTTTATAATGCATGTTTTCTTCTATGTTAAAATATACCTGTACTCACATTTTTATACTAGACTAGTGTTACAAATAATAATATATCCAGAGTTGCAATATACGAAACTATTATAATCATAATGCAATAGTCGTTTACTGTTGTTGCCAATTACAATTCTAAGCTTCCTGATCTTAAACAGTTAAGACTTTGTAGATGTATCAACTCTTTATCTTACTCCACAAAAAGTCCTTTAACTGCTAAAAAGACCTAAAATCAATCAAAAATATTTCAAAGGAGCAATATCACATCTATGACCAAGTTATGAAATAAGGAGCATTTGATTTGTTAATTATTTCCCGTTGCAATGGCCTAAAAAACTGAACCATTATTTAATCATGACCATAATTATTACATGACATTTATCGGCTAGATTACAGGAAATATTTAAGCATTTAAGTATTTTCAAAGTTATACAATCGATATCGCAAAATAATACCTTAGGTTAAAATAACTGCGTAAATATGCACTTCGTGAATAGTGATCACAATATGCGATGGCTCACTATATGATATCTGTAAGTTCAACATGAACACATGAATACAACCTCTTTTATACTCGTATCTGTAAAAAAACCAACGAGAATATACAAATGTCTCTATCCCGAGCAATGGTGAACACTCTGTCATGTAAACTGCAATAATACTTGGAAATTAATGTTTCATGGATATTTCATCAAAGCATACAGAAATTATTATGAAAATATGTATTGGTGCCTCCTTTCCTTAGTTTATATCCCATAATTGTGACATACATTCATTATCTTTTTTCTAAAAAACAAAATATACCAATCTGCATTGTACGCTTATGTATGAAATACCATAAATAATTATCTTGATAGTATTTAGTATCGTACAGCAAGCCAAGTTATAATCATACAATGATGACGTTTTAAAGTGTCAGATATATGATCTAAATAGAGGAGGCAAAGCAAATATAAATAGAGAGGGAGAAAAACAAACAACAGCAACAAAAAATAAAACGTTTATGTTTGTTTTAGACAATGTTATAATATTAACAGGAAATTGCTTGCTTATTTTATTTTCTTTACAAACGGTAAGCTAACGTTAAAAATGAATACAAACTGGATTCACGAACTACTTCTACATAGTTTTATAACAATAAAAGGCAATTTACAAGAAACCAAAAAAAGACAAGTTGTCGTGCAAAGAAGTGATTACTGGATTATATTGACTAAATAACTGTTTCCTGCAATTTGTGTCATGACAACTTTCTTTCCTGTGAACTGATTAAAAGAATTCCAACGCGTAGTATTTTTATAATTAAAATTTTAAACGACAACTATTGAATCAAGCAGACTGACAAAGGTATTAAATCATGGTGATTCTATATAACTGAATTCAGAGAGAAACATATTCTTTCATGACCGTATATTCAGTTCTTTTTTGTAAGCATTTAACTTTCATTGAAACATTCAGTAAACCTATGTTGAAATTTGTTTCTAAACACTAGACAAAAAAGAATAAGCGTCTTTTTATCCAACAAAATGCATGTAAACATTAGAATATTAGCAGAACAAGTTATATAAATTATAATATTAAATGCTAACATTTTATATAATAATACTACTGTATATCCTTACAAAATACAATATTCATTTTAGGTGAAGCGGATCACATTATGTAACTTTACATACAAGGTAAATAAATAACATTTTATTTCAGAATATCCTTAGAAATTTCTGTGAAATGCTATTTATTATTTTTAGTGACAATGGACACATATTTGTCACAGAAAGATTCTTCCCAGGGGCTTATTCTGTCACTTCAAAAGATATGTAACCTTTATATTATCATATTTATTTTATTTTGGTGTCATTTTTGGCGTTTTATGATGTCATTGTGCAATAGCAGAATCACTTTTCAACAAGGATTTTTTAACAGATTAGCCAGGTAGCTAATGATAAGGCTTAAATGTGCACAATGTGACTACTGTGACCCAAATTAAAACAGAAATGTATTTGACTCTAACAAGAGCTTCCTTAGGAAGTCCGTGTTATTCCATTTCATGGATATAAGAAATGTGTTGTTTTTTTTGTTTGTATTCGTTTGTTTGTTTTCTGTTCTTGTTTTTTTTTTAATCTTAAATGACTTTACTTACACCATAATCTATATTTATATACAAAATAGGTTTATTCATATGTTGATAAATTTATTTTTGCTATTCGTATTCAAATTATAATCTGCAAACACAGTAACATGTAATTACACGTAATTGATATTTCACATAATATTTTCAAAAGCTTTAAAAACGACAAAACAAAAAGATCCGTCGCCATGGTTAAAATTTGATCATTCTGTTTATCTATTGATCGTTCTGCTTCACTTAGTAACTTAATAAAACAAACAAAGGCTTAAGATTAAAGATCATTCTTTGTGAAGTCTAATGCGACAAAAGATTTATTTCAGAATCGATTTCCAGACTTGACGGTATTTCCCGGTGCATTTGAAGCTAAGTATTATCATGTCAATATAACTAATCTTTCACAATCATTTACCAGGATGTACTTTTTCATAATAATGACGACCATTTTCAAAATAATGACGAAGCACTTCATTTTCTGTCTATCAACAATATATCGTTTTAGACGCTGTCATCACGAACTATATCTAATACACCATTTATTGAAAACACTGATAATATCTGATAATATATTGATGCCATTAGCTAATGCAAAAATGCCTGAAGTATTATGTGATAAACTCTTTAGCTATCTAGCCAGTTCATGGATGGAGATCTAACTTTTTTGTAACACCATTTAATTGTTGAAAGCAAGAAATTAACATTAAAGTGACATTTGCTTATTAATTCATTGTCAAGTTGAACTGTATTTACAATACATTTCAAAAAGAAATTGACGGTTATAATGGTGATGAAACAAAGAAAATGATATTGGAAAATGTGGGGATATGATTTAAATCTGTCTAACATACATGTATAAGATGACTGCCCCACGTGTTTTTCATAAATTGAACTGACGGACGGCATCATTACGTAAGAGGTTCAACAATCTCTTAAAAGAGTAGATAAGATTTATTTTAGTTTTGTTTAGATTCATTATGGAATTCATCACTGTATTTATATCAAATATATAGCGAGAATTTATAATTTAGATGCTAAAAATAATAATAGTTATGTTTGTGCATAAACAGTTGATGGTTAAACGATGGCATATCTGTTCTGTTATTTGACTTTGAAAATACATCGTCAAGTATTTCCTAAACATGTGCTTATTTATTTGAAATTAAGAAGTTCTAAACATTTGAATTGTCATTGATAACCACCTGATTTGAAAATAAATCTGACATTGTTAACCAAGTTGGTTTTAACCAGGTAAGGCAAACTAAAGATATTAAATGTCTGTTTTCTAGAAGTATATTTTTAAAAATTCAAAATTAATTATAAACATATCTGAAATCTACACTAATTATAGATAAATATTGTCAATTAAATAGGGTAATTTGGTACATTATAATCGATGTTAGATGGCGCAGGATATACCGTATGTCTACGTTACCAAAATAAGTTTGCAATATGCCTGCAACAACTCATTAGTGCGGAAACATTTCCGCCTCCGTAAACAACTGCGTTTCCGAATGCCTTTATTACGGAATGTATTTCAGTAACTATTTAACATTCAACGTTATAATGTGCTTCTTCCATGCAATATAGATTAATCCCACAGTCTCATTAAGCAATCGACAATGAAAGGAAAATTTTCCGACCATTTTGCAATTGAATATTGAGATATATATATATATTGATGCAAAGTTATAAAATACAATATTATTTGTAGAAGATGTTGCAGAGTGATACGAATCACATTATTGAATTTTCGTAGTATTATGTACCCCAATTCAAAACGCACGAAATTTACCAGTTAAACGACTTGTTGTTTTTATATATATTACTGCGATGACATTAAAATACTTTTTCTGACATTTTGTTATTCAATTGTAGTATGTTATATCTGAATAACAAAACTGAATATGCCAGTACAGTTGAAGTATGCTTAACTTTGAAGTATCAAATTCATGAAATCCAATTTCAGGATGAATTGTCATTTGTTCACATTTATTCTGATATATTAGATAAATGTTGTTGTATTAAATAGAAAATCTCTTTTAACATTATTAACAAAATGTTAAACATAAATAACTGCTACATATAGTAATTCAATTCAATTCAAACGTTTATTGCAATTAAGTAAATACATACTTATAGCAAAATACAAATGATAGACAAATACATGACATGTATGTTCTTAATTGCAATATAGTAATTGATACATCATAGTGATTGAAATATGTCTTAGAGTAATATTGAACATGACAAATAGTATTGTAAAGTGTAATAACTAATTTCAATTTCAAAAAACAATGAAAAGGGCAATAACTCACAATTGATGCAAAAGAATTATTGTTTTTCAACTATTTTTGTTGTTAATGTTTAATGCCAGATGACCACGAAAGTTAGAAGGGGTGCAAAACTTCTGGACGGACAATACCGAAACTTTTAAAATTAAGAAGAAGAACATCTTTATGAAAGATTGATCAAAATGTCTGTTCGAAATATTATGTTTGATATACATTGGGTTTCTATATCCCATACGTTAAAGGATTGCCGCCAAAAGACTTATCTGTTTCCTTTAGTTCACAAGGCAAATATCTATTCAAAAATATACCTTAAATCCAAAGAGGGTTACTGCGCTATTTATTGTAAAAATCTGTAGAAGAACAAGGCTTTCAAACACCAAGCCCATGGGCTTCTGCATATATTAATGTACAGACAAGAAAAGGTGCATTGGCGCTGTTTGTGCATAAAATATGTCATCGTTTTCAATAATACCTTATTTTAGTACGTGAATCCGTTTCTCATCTAAGAAATCATCTCGCCATACTTTCCACGTGCTGGTGCAATGTCATTTGTCAAGTTTTTGTAATGAAACTACCTGGACAGTCATTGCTGTAAGCAATTTATACATGTCGCCCTACGTCAGGAATATAAGGGCACGTGCAACCACGTCATATGCTGACGTGTTTATTCTATAATGCAAATTTTCGTCTATGTTAAGGTATACTTGTTGCATTATAGAATAAAACACGTATTTTGATAAGATTTTTGCCCTCTGAACTAAAGGAAACAGATAAATCTTTTGGCGGCAATCCTTTAACGTATGTGATATAGAAACCCAATGTATAGCAAGCATTATATTTCCAGCATACATTTTGATCAATCTTTTATAAAGATGTTCTTCTTCTTCTTGTTTTATTTACAGTAATGCTGGATTATCAGTCAGAAAGTACATTCATTTTCCAAGAAACTATTATTTCTATTTAAGTAAATGATATCTCCATATCCCTATAGAAATAATAATTTCTAGAAGTTTTGTATTAATGTTATTTACGCTTGTTATTTGACTGATTTGACAAACATGCTTCGTAAGTTAAACACTTTCGAGATTCCGGTAAGTCTATTTTTCCTTCATGTCTGCATCAGATTCATAAATATAATTTCATTTACTGTTTCTCATTACTCCCAATGGTTATTTGAACAATCAAAGTTAACATTTGTTTTACAAAATGATAATAATATCATCAGGGAATTACTTTCTGAAATACTTTTTCTCTTTATCCACGGATACAATTTATTCTGATCGAATGTTAAGAACAAATGCAAAAGACCAATGAATTCGCGAACTTATTCTACATAATTCTATAACAATAAAATGTAATTTACAAGAAACCAGAAAAGACACAGTTGTCGTGCAAGGAAGTGATTACCGGATTATATTGACTAAATAACTGTTTCCTGCAATTTGTGACATGAAAGCCTATTTTTCTGTCAACTGATTAAACAATGCAACGCGTGCTATTTTTTTATGATTAGAATTTAAAACGACAACTATTGAATAAAGAAGATGGACATAGATATCAAATCATGGTGATTCTATATAACTGGTGCTGACATGTAAACAAATGAGAGACACCCATATTTTTATGACCGTACATTAATCTTTTTGTAACAATTCAACTTCATTCCATTGAAATATTATATAAACGTATGTTGAAATCTATTTTTAAACACTAGATGAAAACGGAAATGCGTCTCTGTGTATAACACGCACATGCAAACACTGAAATATAAGCAGTTCAAATTATATAAATTATAATATTAAATGCTCACATTTTATACAATTATAAATTATATAATATTCATTTTAGGTGAAGTGGATCACATGATGTAACTATTTATTTCAAATTAATTTCAGAATATCTTTAGAAATTCTGTAAACTGTTATTAATCATTTTAGTGACAATTTGATTATATATTTGGCTTGAAATCTTGCAAGTAATGGATGAAAATATTATTATCAAATGGAATGCTTTTAAATTTGAAATTATCTAGGAAAAAATTCTTCACAGGAGCTTATTTTGTCACTTCAAAAGATACGTAACCTTAATATTATCATATTTGTTTTCGTTTTGTGTCATTTTTGGCGTTGTTTGATACCTAGAAACACTTTTTAGCCAAGGATTTTTTAACAGAAATATAAATGTCATATAGACAGCGAAATATGAATTTAAACCATTTTGAACTAAATTAAGAGCAATTTTAGATCTTTTGAGACTATGTGGAATTCAAACACTCTTGGGGGAAATACTCAAATAAGCATTAGGTTGCTTCCAGTCCCACCATTTTCTTGTACTGATCGCAAATGTCATGTATGTAAATATGTTCATGTGACGAATAAAGCATGTTTAAACAAAACATTCTGTATTTGATTCTGTCATAATAATTAGGCTTTTTAAAAGATTCTTCATTTCTAGAAAACATCACGTTAAACGTACCACAATAACTGCAGAAAATGAAGACGCACTTGTTGGTCAGGGGCAAGTTAGCTTTTTTAATGGACCTGGAATTGTAAAAGTAAGGAATGATGCAGGTAATGTTAAGGCCTTAATTTTCACAATATGTATATTGTGACCCACATTAAAACCGGAAATGTATTCGACTCTGATAATTCTTCCTTAGGGATCCCGTGATATTAGATTTTATGGATTTAAAAAACGTGTGGCTTTTTTTGGTATGTTTTTATTGTTGTTGTTGTTCTTTTATCTAAAATGACTTAATAACTTGAATCATAAATTATATTTAAAGCTATTTGAAGATTGTTTCATTTTATAATTACATTATCATTTTGTATAGGTTAAACAACAGCTATAGATTCATTTTAAGACATAATTGTTCTGATGTGCAGAGTGCAGCATGTTTAAAGTCCATTTAGTGTTAAAATCAATGTTAATTTGTATATAGACGTGCATTGTTCACCTGGAAAATAATTGTCTTATTATCAGTGTAATAATCTTTGCAATTAGTATCTCATTCTAGAACTGATATGTGCACAAGTATTAGGCATAATAAACCAATGCTGAAACATCAGGAAACTGTAAACTAACACGCATATTGTCATAATGATTCTAGTGCACGACCTTCCTTTATCTTGTTTCGAAAGCGGTAAAATATGTGTTGCAGATACTGCATATACGATTGATAAGTATTGCCAGCGAAAAATAATATATAGGACTCTCACCAAGGTATGAGATACTGTAACAATATGTCTCAAAATATGAATTGGAATAAAAGTACCTTGCTTCCCTGATCGATAATCTTTTATCAAACTAATTTGTAATAAAAGTATAACCGAACTGAACAATTTTTGTGCGTATAATGCATAGGAACTCGAAAAAAAACCTTAACAGGAAAAAAGTCATTTACACAACGCATGATGGCATAATGCCAGCAGTGAGAGTGGATTTCTTATAAATAGACACTCCTGATTGTCTTTTTATGCCGTTTAACGAAAAGTTCAGTAATGACCAAATAGAACTGGAAGCTCTTATTAAGCTCTTATTAAGCTCTTAGTAATTTCAAAGAAATATATTCTGTTAAAGACTCACATGTTGATAGTAATATTTATTATTGTTATATGTAAACATATATTAACAACATATAAAGGTTGTTTTCTGACCAACGCAATTCATATGTACGTCCATGGTTATTTCCTTTTCAATTTCGTACTTTAATTTGTCACTAAGGTTTACTGTGATTGTAATTTTGTTGTGATTAATGCTACTGAGGGAACACATTGTTTCGAGGTTTTTATAACTGTGCCTTTTGCACTTGTCTTTTTAAGTATATATTAAATTAAATATCAGACACAAATTAGACATTTGGTTCAGTTAACAAGTATTATTCAAGGTAAAAATTGATAATGAATACAATTGTAGGTTTTCTTCACTAGAGGGTAAATACAAATTTGGCTTCATAATTAGCAGGGTTTATAATATACTAAAGTAAAGAAATGCTTTAAGCTATCCACACAAACGGGAATGTGCAACCTAAACTGTTAACATCTTGTAAAAACTGTAAAAGAAAACAACACAGCCTGTTGAAAGTGGATAGTAATTTGATTTCATTTAACATTCTGAGCAATCCATTATGAAACTGCACTTAACATTTATCCTAAATACTCCGATTTCAAAGGTGAATCTCCTGTACCAAAATTTTGGAATTGCATGATAGATCTTTGTCTTTATTGTTGTGTTGTTATTATGGCGAAACCGAAGTTGTTTTGCATATCAATTGAATTGCCGATTAAACTGTTTATACAGTCATGTAAAATACAGGTTTTTACTGTTTTATTATTTTTACCAAATTGTGTATGTGTTGTTTGATGTGTAGACGTTAAGAAAAACACAACATAGGTTCTTTTTGTTTGTTTGTTGTTATTTAACAAATAAAGGACAAAGGGTTTGTGTCTAAATCGGTTGAAATGTTGTATTTGCAAGTTCGAACTTATTGTCTTAGTAATAAAGGTTATTTTGTTATAAAACGCACAGACGTCTACACAATTGTTGCATAATTGACCTGTTAATTGAAAACCTGACTAATTGTCTCTCAAGGAGCAAATGTGTTTAACATAATTAAAGAGGCATCCATGTCTCCTGTAGGCGCGCCATATAACCAAACAGATCAAAAACAAAAATAAATTACCATGATAAAATAATATAACTTGGAGCAGCTCATTACTTTTCAAGGACAAATATTTTGTTATGATTAACTAAAAGCTAAAAGCATTGTCAACAGAAGATAACAGAAGATGTGCTTCCCTTTGGCAGAATACTTATTCACACAGTACATTTTGCATTCATAGCTTCATTAGATATTCATTAAATTTCCCGAAAGAAAATAAGTCTTAGACGACATTAAAGTGAAGCACTATCCGCATTCAGTTAAACAAATTATCTGTTTCAATGTTACAAGGTGTCTCATTCCCTGTGAGTTATTTGCAAAATACCAGATATTTATCAGTTTTATAATTTGAGACTTATAAAATCAAGTCTCATGACTTTAACAAATTTTGCATTGATGCACTATCCGATACTTTATTTCTATTTAATACATGCATTTCAGTGGATAGTGAAATTTTATCTAATTATTTCACGGTGAAATTATATAATATAATTTCCACGGTAGCCGGACAACATCTGTATGCGGATGAAAAGAATATACTAATATAAATATCAGAAAGCTGATGTGGGTAAAATGTGCTTTATAACGAGAAGGGTCAGAAAAAAATGTTTTACTAGATTTCATTACAGATGGCAACGTGAGGAAACAAAACTAATATAGTCACACAAACCTTAAATAAATCACTCGGTCTGTATCTCATTCGTTACCATTGGACCTTCATGGGTTGAACGTAAATGTCTTAAGTATATGCACGTCAATAGACTCTTCTCTAAAACCATCATGTAAATGTGTGTCATTGGATGGTTATGGGTGACATAGTATATAACTACCAATAAAATGAGTAGAACTGTCAATGTTTTGAATTGCAATACTATTTTAAATGTTGAAAAAAGAAAACGCAATTTCGATCATCTAATTAAGAACAAGATATCATGTCGTAAACAATTTTACGTACGTAGTGTTTATGTTTATATATGTTTTTTGTATTGCTATAATATTCTAATATAAGACATGTTTATACATATACATTGTATTAAAACTTATTTTGAGGAATGCTTTATTCTGTTGAAACCATCATAACAATTCCTTAAGTTTTGTATATGATATTTATCAATTCAGAATAAAATATATTATTTACAGTTTTAACATGAAAGTAAGGATATATTTTGAAAATGCAGTGTTGCTTAAAAGAAAACAAAAAAACATTTACTAAAATTAAAGATTAAGTTTTTTTTTCATGAGTTACATGAATATAGAGATGAAAGGTTTCAATTTTATATGCCAAAGCAATTATATTACAATATGTGCATATTATTTTTTTCGCTTAAGGTTTGTTTTCACTGAGCGAACCATATTCTACATTTAATATAAAGATTCAAGATTGATCACATATGAAATGCTATTGAAAGGTATAAAACGATCTATGACAACATACTATATAAATGTCTGGAAAAGGTTTTGCATTATATCAGAAAACAGTTGTGAATCACCTACATCGAAAACGACCGAAGCTCAGTTTATTTTTAGAAATCTTATAAGAATTTAATGAATACCATATGAAGCTTTGATGTTAAATATGCCTTGTAAATATCATATATGTCTTTGGTACAACAATACTGTTTTGTTAACCATGCCTTTAGTTATTCATATCAATATATTGAAAATATTAGCTTGTAGGATCTTTAATTAACATTTCGCTATGCACTGAAATGGAAGCAATATTTGCTAATCCCACAGAACAATATTTGCATAAAACCGGATTTTTACTACAGACAATTGCAAAGAACAACGATGTTTGCATTGCATAATTATTTCAAATGCATAGCGTATTAATTCCCACGCCAGAGAGGTAACTGGATTAGAAGTCATCGACACGACGGAGGCGGTATTACAAATACTTGATACATGATGCATCAACATGGGCGAATTCAACGAGATACATGCTAAGTCATCAAATAAGGACATTTGATTAAACAATATAAATATTATTACAAAATTAAAATGAAAATGGTTTATTCGTATTTTAATTACTTCAAGTATTAATATCAGCCAGTCAAAAATGCAATTGTAAAAACCAATAAAAAACTTTTGTCATGAAGAATATCCCCGTTTCTGTTTTACGGCAAACAGTTGTTTATTACCGAATGCGAACATTTCGACAGTGCAATTTATTTTCAAATATCTTCATTCGGAACTGTATGAATAGACAATGAAGCTTTGAATGTAAAATGTAATTCACGAATACAAAAACCTACCCCGAGGAGGCACATTTTCTGTCTACAATAATAGTGGCTACTCAAAAAAAAGCTTTTAGGCTATAAATTTGTTTGACATGCACTGACATGAACTGAATCGCACAAAGACAAACGCTTTAATCAAAATAATACATTAAACAACAAGCAAGCACATAAATGGTAATGATACTTTAAATTCATCTACTATGATTCTTGCAAGGGTATCCGTTCTCAGCAAACAAGTTTCCTTGTCTAATCATTTAGTATATCGTACTCCTAATATAATGCGAATGAAACAACCATCAGAGGTTTGTTTGTTTGTTTGTTTAATTGGGTTTTATGTCACACCGACACAGTATGTGTCATATGACGACGTTCCAGCTTTACTGGTGGAGGAAACCTCAGGTGCCCTTCCGTGCATTATTTCAGGCACAAACGGACACCTGAGTACATCCACAGATTAAATCAGCTGTAATTGCATGATGTAAATGTCAAATAATTTTACATGTTTTAGCTATAGTGTTTACTGCGACTAATATATAAAAGACATACAGTAGCAACTGTTCAATATCTAATATAAGCTAAAAAAATAACATCTAGTATTCACCTATTGTTTGTAGAAAATAATGTCGATGAAACGTTTAAAACAAATTGTGCTAAGGACAATGAGTAACTCTAATTTGTATAAAGTTGTAAATTTTACCCATGATCTGTTAATAACTGAATACATGCGTCGCAAAAGGGGTTTGACATCAAATTCTGTTATTACTTATATTAATATTAAGGAATATGTTAACTTCATTTTATGAAATTAATTCTTAGACTAGAGGACTTTGACTAATTTTATCTTATCTTTTTTTAAAAGGTTACACGCTTTCAAGGGGTTTTTCATTTGTTTACACTTAATTTACATTTAATTATAATGTGATTATTGAAAATAAAACTCATTTGATAAGTCATTTGATAAGAAACTATCAATATGACTATAAATACTTTCAAAATAATTCTAGGTATATCTTACATTATATGAAAATGTGTTAGATATGCGCTGATTGAAGATAAACGAAAGATAATTATATTAAGGATGTGCGTTGAGATTAAATTTTAATTGCATTTGTATTTGATTCAAGTATAGAATTTCTGAATCCAAAGAGAACTTAATTACATTATTGAAATATTGAAACGGAAATTAAACACTTAAAATACACATCTAATAAACTGTTTTCAGATTTTGACAGAACTTCAAAAATAAATCGCGTCGACCAAACCATTGTCATTTCAATTACGCTAGGGGGACGGACCTTAATATATTTACTACTGGTAAAGCAATCGGAAGATCAGAAATGATTATTTTTCTTATCTTATGTTAAAACTAATTCCGTAATACTAAATTAAATGTGAACATGTGCTGCTTTTTCTGACAAAATGTCATACAAAAACTTATACAAGCAGAATAATAAAAACAACAATAAACGTTACTTACATAATATATTATTGAACTATTAAACACTATACTTACGATGCCATTTTAATATTTTTGGTAACAAAATTTGCCTCTAATCAGTTTTGAAATATGTTTCTTTATTCCAAACAAAATACCGAGAGTAAATTTTTATAATACTTGTTATCTATTTTAGTAACAGTATGAATATGATATATGGCTAGAAAGGTAAAAAAAAAATATCTGAAGAAGAAGAACAATTCTTTATTACAAAATCCACATAAGGGATTTTTTTTAAATTGATAATATAAAAGCAAATGTTCCCATCGAAGCTTTATCTGTCAATTCGTAAAGATAGGTAACAATTATATAATCAGATATATTACAATATTCAACTCATGATGTCATGTTGTGGGTTTAGGATATAAGTACATATGTACCATGGCAGAATAATCTATTCAACAATTTATTGACTCAACAAAATTCTTAAATACAAAATAATATTAAAACAAATTATACAGAAATGTCATACATATGCGCGTCTTAAAGATGTCGTTAACTTTTATTTCATTTATGATAATATGTTGTTTCATCTTGATTTTAACGGATGAACAGGAAAACATAGATGTCATTATTGTGTATTTACAATTTCATCTCCAATATATAATTACGTAAAATTATTGCAAACAGTATTTGAAACAATGAAACATGTACATGTAATTGACAGACAAAAATATTTTACAAACATGAAACTAAATTGCCATGAATTATATTTACCAATATGATTATTTAAAAATGTTAACTGGAATAATCATACAGAAAAACATATCAATGCAATTTCGAAATAATTATTGCGTGTTATTGATAAGGAACAGGACGTTAACCGAAAATTTATCAAATGTATTTTCGATCTATTAAAGAGGCATTAATAAATCGGTGGATGTATTCAATTTTAAATTAGTTTAATCATGTTTATTACTTGCTTTTGCGGTAAAATATGAAGTAGCAGATATTAACTAAACCTTTACTCTTTTAAGTACTAAGAAAAAATGCAAATCTTAAGAATAGATTTTTCATTCATTATTATAACTCGATAAGTTTAACATTTTTATAAATATCACGTTATAGATTTTTCTATGGGAATAATATTGATTTTATTATTTTTTTCGCTCGAAAGAGGAACAAAATGCTAGATTATGTACAATAATGATGTGATATGGATTAGAACCGAGGCTCTGTTGATGAAATTGGATCCAATGCTAATTTATTCTAGGAAATAAAATGGTGTTATACTGGGAAATTTGATGGTTATATTTTGCAAGGAATGAAATAATATGATGTTATCTTACATTGTTAAGTAAAATGCTGAGTTCTGCTTGACGAGTACACAGCTGTCAAATCTATATTTGACGAGGGATTATAGATTTTCCGGCTTTGTACGAGTCCAATATAAACAGTATCGTACTCAAAATGTATAATGACATTTTAATTTTAGTGCACCATTCAATTTGTATTTAAAATAAATTTCGAGAACAGTAAGGGTTTGATTTAATTGATATCAAGTATATGAAACCGGGGTAAGACAGAGTTCAAAAATGATTTTACATGGATTTTTTGAATTACAAAATGGCGATTTGGCCAAATAGAATATGTTTAATCTAAATATAACGTATGAAAGACAGAAACTTGGTGAAAATGATGTGAAATTATACTGTTTAAATTGAAGTCAGTGTGAAATGTCATTATATTTGCAGCAGTTACGTTAAAATAGTTCATAATACGATCAGAATTAAAAAGTACGAAAAGAAATAATGTAATTAGTTCTTTAAATAGTATTTTGATTGAAATTGGTATCCTTATAATATTATACCAATTTCTATCTTATTTTAACCAGTTCTTTTAGATTGCAACTCATTGTTTACACATTTTTCAACTTAAAAACATTAGCTGGCTTATCATCACCGACGCATATAACGCAGTACACGCATATTACAAACACTATGCCTGCATCAAGTCATTACAAAGGAAACAATTTCGCATCCAATAATAAAATGCGTTTCTGACCGCGCTAACTACAAAATATCTTTCAGGTTATCTTAAACAATTAAGATGTAAATTGCCGTCTTCATGCAAGGCGGTTCATCTAATCTCTCAATGTCATCTGTACTCATATGGTAATTGCGCAAATCTACAAAAAAATCATCTTCAAGTTATTTTGAACCGTTCTTTGTTATTGAGTATTTGATAAGTTGAATACTTGAAAAGATATTTTCTGCGAAGAAGAACTATAAGGATGCAGATGCATAATTTATAATTTGAAACATATACAACTAATAAATATCTTTAAAATTCTACTCGGCCGAGATAAATCTGCAATGTCTTGCAAAAATCATTTCGACTTTTTGTAATCATGAAGAAAAGTTAGCAGTGTCTATTTGATGATGTAATAAAGACAAAGACAATGATAACTTGTGCAAATTCAAAGTTGGGATTTCAAACAATTATGAATGGGTATCAGTAGTGTAAGTCGACTGAACTGTTAGTTGATGCATTGTGCTATTTTGTGGATAGACAATATTTCCACTCAACGACTTAGAAGCGATTACTTGACCACAAACAAAAATGTACCACATAATTTAGCTTTGGATGTTGAGGATCAAAGGGTTCTGAACCACACGAATCTATTTCTCTTTGACCAAAGTTGTCACGATTACAATCATGTATTTAGTAGATGCATGTATGTGCATGTTCATCTTTTTATTGTGTTTGTTTTAGAAGAACGTATGTTCCACTTAAAATAGTGATACATTAAATATTACAATTATCAAAAAAAAAATATTTTTTAACACAAAGTAACGTATTCGAAATAAGGTTGTCAAATAGTCTAATACAGTACCACTATTAAATCATATTAGATCAAAGACGCTTAAACATACACTGATTTTAATAAGTGCAATCATATCAATTGTTTCGTTTCAGTCAGCTGGTTTTTACTGTCGTGTATATAGATTTTAGATTATGAACGTCGATTGAGATTGAAACAGAATTTATTTAGTAATATGTATAATTCTGAATGTCATTTTAGACTTTAAGGGATTTACTTGAATCAATCCGAAATTTAAATAGGAAGTGTATTTCCGACGAAAATACAGAATGCTGCCTAATACCCGGAAAAAACGTTAGTAACCCAACTGTGTTATATAAAAATACTTTTAAAAACATTTTCAATTGACAAACCTTCGTTTGTGGTCACATATTTAATTAAATAAATATGCAAATACAAATGTTTAAAATGGTAACATATATTATGGGACATCCAGTATAATATGTAAATTATATTAAAAATTATATCAAATGAACACAACATTCACTTATTTGAAATAGATAGCGTAGAGGACATTACGAATTCGTACTTTCGTTGGTTTGTCTCGGTATTTTCATGCGCATGAACTCTCACGAGAAGGTCAACGTTTTTGGTGGTCTTGTTCTTTTTTATATTTTGGGCAAAATTAATAACTAAATAATGAGATTTTTAGGTATAAGATGTATAATTAAACTTTTCAAAAAGGCATTAATAATTTGTACTATAGTCTGGACATTAATACAAAAGAAAAAAAAGTTTACCTTCTTGTATAAAAATATTAACAAGTAAAGTATACCTTTTGTATCATTTTTAAACAACAACAACAACAACAAAAAAATATGTTTTCATTATCTGAAGAAAATTTTTGCTTATTTCATATTTTTAGATGAAAAAAAAATTATAAAGAAACATAGATTTGTAATAACTACAAATAAAACCAATGATAAATGTCTATGAACATATATTTTTTGTTTGGTTTATTGAGGCAGGTACTTGTTATTTTACATGCAATAAGAGGGTGGGGGTAAGAAATACCAGTCCTGTTAGATTTTGAAAATATTAAATAGAGGCATAAAAATGTTATTCGTTAATAAATATCGTGATACAAATCTTAACATTTGGAAGTTTACCATGCTGATTTCAAGGAAACTTCTCATAATAATTACTATTAGGCGCATATATCATTTCAGAAAGATCCTCTATATTATTTTACTTACTTTAGATTGGCCAATGTGATCCCAATATTTCAGTTTGGTGAGTGACAATACATTCAGAGATAAGTCGGCCATCGACCGAAAAGTTGAATAAGTAAAATTGATGTACCTATATATTTTAACCTTTTATTTATAGAATGCCTTTCGTGGTCTAAAATGCTCAATACAAAAACTGATATAATTTAGATTTTCCAGTCTTTGCATGTAACGTTTGTCACATGGTATCAAATCATTTAATGAACTTAAGTGTATTGCACACTATTTTGATCAATATTTATTGTATTGAGAGACAAAACAAACATCTAGATCTAGGGAAATGATTTAAGTATTAAAAAACAAATAAATAAATGTTCACTGTTAAATGGAATCGTGGTATTGAACGATAATTCATTCATCATACTTCTTAAATAATCAAGACTTTTTATAAGCTAGACTACATGAAGTATTCATTGCAAGTTATTTTTAGTTTCAGCAACATAACTGCTAATTTTTCCCTATCATTTTATGAGAGTGGGGTCAGGGAACCAACCACCACTTCAACATACAATATCATATATCTATCACATTTTATAAAATATTTTTGTTTTCAATAAGACAACAACAAAAGAAATATACATAATCAAATCATGTGTACGCTGTATAATGTTAGAAGAAAAACACTTCAAGAGTACGGATTTGTTTGTAGTATTCGTTTTAAAAAAATGTTTCACAAGACTTAAACAAGTCTTCTTTCTGCAAAAGCTTACTGTCATTATCTGCAAATGATATCATTTTTACTGTACAAAACCACATATTTAGTGTCTACATTCGATAATCATTGTAAACCTTGTCTGACCTGTTCACAGAATATAATGACATGCATGAATATTATAAGTGTAGAAGCTTCTTCACAACTTCTTCAACAAATAGTAATGCAATTTAATTGCACGAGAGTTTACTCAATGCATAAGGGCAATCTTTCTAGTATGGGCTTAGGGGTTGTCTCCCTTACAACATGTTTAGCGTATAACTGGTTATGCATGTTTAAGATGTCTCTAGCCCATTCATTATAGAGATAAGCAACACTGTTTCATACATAATTGCAAGAAAGAATAAATTGATGTGAAACAGTTATTTTACATTGTTACTTCTAAATTTCCTATTACTTCGAGTTTCAATATTTCAAGTTTAAACAGCTGAAGTATACACTTATCATAGTTTAACACTACTTACACACTATATGCCAACACATTTATTTGCATGTATAATATACAAATTGTCATCCGAGTTAAATACAAAAAAATATATAAACATCGACACTAAGCTTTTATGTATCAGTCATAAAGAAAACATACAAAAGGTTTCTGGTGCATTTACTAGGGTTTCATTCTTACTGACAAGGGAAGAATAAAAAATATTTGAAAACATTTTAACACGAAAATCGGAAAGGATGCAAATAAGGTGGCAGATGACAACGTTATATAATGTTATTTTGTGTGTTACTTATCTTTTTATATATTTATTTATGACAACAAGTTGACCAGAGTTGACAAACGTGTGTTTTTGTTGTTCTTTCTTTCTCTTTTGAAGAGCGCACTTCAGATGTAAGCCTATGATTGTTTCCTGTTCGATCTCGTCATTTTGTTACTCAATTAGGTTTATAAACTGTTTAATCATTTTGCACTCGCTGTTGTGTGAAGAATACATCAAATTAAAATTCAGACAAGACTTAAGCTTGTTAAGTTAACTTGCTTTTATACAGCATCAAATTATATTTAACAAGACATAGTATATATGTCGGTTCTCTAAAACTGACGGGGAAAGAAATACGTAAAATAAAACGAAGTAAAGATTGTAATCATTCTAACAAACAAGTAGAAATGTGGGACGGTTGCTAGTCATATGAAAATATGTTTACACATTAGCAATCCGTTAACATATTGCATATAATTATACATTAACACAACATATATATAAAAACGGCATGTTATAACATGATTGTTAGGCACAAAAACACATATATATCTTTATGGAAGTACATAATGGTTTTGCTTAAACGCTGTGATATGGGAATTGGTAAACTATTATGTTCTGCTTGTATTTCAATGTGCTAAGGAATATAGCTAAGTATTTTATGATTAAATAAAAGTTTTGTAAACAAGCCATTACAATGCTATTGTGCTTCCCTCTGGCAGGATTTTTATTCACACAGTATATTTTGCATTTATAGCTTCATTAGATTTCATTAATTCCCCAAAAAGAACAAAATCAAAAATTAAAATCAGTCTTGATCAAGATTAAGATTAATGATCAAATTAATCAAAATCTTAACCACAAAAGAAAACGAAATAAAACATATTATTAAGAAATTAAATTATGAAACGAAATTAATGTTGATCACTACATTTTATATGAATGAGTCTATTTATTACTTTGATAGCATTCATTCTTAGACACAGCTACAAACTACGAAATAATTATAAATAGATGATGTTGGCTACGCTATTGTGATATAATTTCTTGCGTCCGAACTCCAAACAGACATTTTATTGAGCGATGTTTTAGAAGAAATCTTATATTGATATATAAAATTTTACGTAAGTGTTGTTACATCCTTAATAACAACATACAGGATCTTTAAAAATTCTATATACTTCGCTCATATTAATTAAATATTATTTTACATTATCTAAGAATTGATGGTAGTCGATATTGTCTTATCTTATTCATAAAAAATGGATACATAAATAGGTACGTGCAACATGGTACATATATATATATATATATATATATATATATATATATATATATATATATATATATATATATATATATATATAATATATATATATATATAAAACTATTGCTACAAACAAATCTTTCGGACAGAACAATATTTTGATAAATATACTTCGTAGATCACACGAACTGACACAATTGACTAAGGAACGATTTCTATGTAGATACGCTTTAACAATCTGTCAGAAACAGTTGTAAAGCAATGACAACACAGAAGTGTGTTCAATTTATTTTTGGAAATCTTGTAAGAATTCAATGAATACCAAATGAAGCTCTTGTGTGAAATATACCTAGTGAATTTCAGACCAGTCTGGGGGAAAGAACGTTTTCTTGTTTGCCATGCTTTTAGTTATTCGTATGACGAAAGAGTAAGTATTTGATTTTAGGATCTTAACAAGGATTGAGTTATAAACTGAAAAAAAGTTCAAACGGACTAAATTAAAAGCAATATTTGCTAATTTGTCAGAAAAAAAAAAACATTTAAAATGTGATTTTCTCTACAGACGTTATTGAAAATCGGCTTGTTTTGTATTGTATAATACGCTCGAATAAATTATTTACTTTGCATCAAATTTCTGCAAGAAGAAAATAATGGTTTAATACCAGGTTAGAAAAGAATGGTTTAATTTCCAGGTTCATAACCGGAACAGTGGTTCGACATGACATTGTAAATAGTATAACCAATATCATCTGTAAAAAAACAACAACAACAAAAACACAAATATCCACTTAAAAATATTCAGTTTACTTTGTAATATGTTTTTTCTAGACAAAATGTAGTCATTTGGCTTGAAAGTACCGTCAAGTCTATGCAAATGGCATCATTTTAAAACCTTTCTAGGAAAATATATCTTAACTTAATATTTTAAAGGGATAATGTCACATTTTCTTTCACAAATATATGATATAACAATGTAATTTGTATTTGTAATTTATGTTAGTGTGGTACTTTCTCAGTCCACATGGAATTTAATACAATTTTGTGGAAACTGAAGGATAAAGACATTACATATAATACATTAAATGCGTTAAATTTTGACAGATCTCGGAAATAAAGTAAGATAAATGAACTTCTTAAAACAGACAAGAAAAGACATATTCATTACAATTTTTAAATTATAATTTTGATTAATGACCGTGTACGTAATGCATTTACGTTTGTACTTTATTGAAACACTTAGGTTAAAACACTGGAAACAAAAAAAGGACCCTTGCTTATGTTTTTCAGAGTAAATCGAAAGTTCTTGCATTAATGTATTAATGTATGCATAATGCTAGGTTTGCAATGTGTTAATCTCGATTAATAAAGTTTAATATATCAATATGATTTAAGGGAAAACTAAATATTTGAAGTCTTTGTCCATATTAATGAGTTTTGTAGCTGGTCTTCTAAAAAGGTATCCACCTGACTAGGGTAAGTGAAATTCTCCTATCTAATAACAATGACTTTCTAACGATGCATGTAATAGGGTCATTAGGTCATAATTGTATGGTATCAATTCAAATAATGTACCTATAAAGTTTAATAGTAGATAAGCAAGTGCTGCAATCTATGAGATTACAGTTAATTATAAGATTACAGGATATTGAGCTTGTACATAAAGACAGGAAATGATAATAAACAATCATAATATCACTTCTTCACACGCCAGGAATTATGACGAAGGACCCATGCATGATCATATCATTTAAGGAATATATGTTAGAAAGTAAAATGCTAATTGCAAGTTAAAAAGTAAAAATATGTGACTCTTGTACAGTCAAATACTACATCAAAAGCAACTTGATCATGAAGGTTAAGGACAGAAGGTGATTTATCAAGATAGGCGGTTAATATCATGAAGTTTGTTAAACTTTGTCCTTATTTGATTTCGATTTCGAAGAAGCAACTTTACTTATTGAAGGTTTAGAATTTAGGGATTATGTACCCAAACCATCTACACTTATAATTCCTTGTATTCCTCCAACATAATTTGGCTGAACTTGCTTCTAAAATATCACAAACTCACATTCATAATATTATCGGACTTTGGATTTTGATCGATAATAACACGAAGATCGAATCTGAAAAATCAATATTACCTTTATGCCGAGAAATGTATGACAATGCTCGATCGATAGCGGTAGCTTCTGCAGTAAATTTAAGTGCATTATCAGATAGTCTCAGTCCAGATGTAAAAACAAATCAAAGAGGACTGCGCCTACTTTGCAATCATCCTTTGGGCCTAGGTTTAGAAGTTTAAAATTCTTCGTTGTAAGGAAAAGGAAATAGCCCTTGATCCGTAAAAGGTAACGTTTCTATCAACTCCCGGGTCAATGTATTTATCAGCTAAGGTGATGCTGTATAAAAGCGTGTTCAGTGAAGGAAACATAACTGGTCCGAATTAGACTTAATTAAAATACGCAAGACTGTGCCAGAGGGATATTATTTACGGTCGAATAAACATAACAAATCAAACAGAAAATAACCCTAGCTTGTACACAAATTACGTGCGTCGTAATAAACATAACAGTGTGAAAAGTTTTTGCACTGATCTACACTGGTCATCATATTTTTTTATAAGCATTTGATGTCTGCTTGCATTGTAACATTCAGTATTACTTCATTAATAATATTAGTCAATAGTTATCTCACTTAGGTAGCAAGATCACAGAGCGGATGTCGGGTTTTCTTGCCTTTTTCAAATACTTAAGTGCATTATGCAAGACTCTTAAATTTCAATATTTGTCGTAAAAATGTATATATAGCTATTTATCAGAAATGACGGCACTTAAAATGGATATCGTACAATGTAGCATGTATAATTATGCACTTTAAGATGATAAATAAAATGATTAGCATGAAAATCAAACTATATTTAAGGATGCACTCTATCCATTATCAAGAATGGAGTTTGTTCCTCCATCATTAATATGCTAAATAGTTTAAATAGAATCAAGGCTAATGTTATGTAGTACTTTAATAACAGAATGATATTCAAAAAAGTCGAAAGCTATATAAAGGGTCAGTATATATAATTGCAAAATACTAAATGTCTTTTCTTTTGTTCTAACATCAAACAAGTAGGTAACCCGTATAGGAATAAGACAATTACAGAAAATCTGAATGTGTTTGCTCAAACAAGGCATTTAATTGTGATGTACCGTTAGGCTATTGTGATATTAGCCTTTTTAATATTTTACATCCTACTTTTCACATTAGATAAGGTCACATTTTTTCATTTTTTCTGTCCTTAAAATTTAGTACAACGAAATGTATCGTTTGTTACAAATAAAGAGATTGATAAGCTAGTTTTAAATTTTGTTACTGAGAAACGTGATTTGTTTCGGCGCAAATGGCCATCATACCATGACTATTGGTTTGAATATTAAAATACGAAACGAACAGCTCTGTCGTTCTGCTTCAAACTTACGTTATCTAATTTGCAATGCTTTCAGTGCATTGTCTATTTTAAATATTTAAGGTCGAAGACCTATTTTAAAATCAAATTTGGTAAACTTGTTATTTTGTACGCCTGCTCAATTATTGTGACACTCAATGTGTGTATTGATTGTGTATTGTCCCTTTCGACACTTATCTTGTAACAAAAACACAATTTATTGAAAAAAGATTTGATTATAATGTCATTGACAACCTACGGCTGTTTGTAATGAGATCGACTGCCCTTCTTTGCATTGTCAATATCTTTTAAAAAGATAAAAGATATTTCTATGAAGTTATATAAATTGAACAACCATCAGTATATATACTTTTGAAAAATAGATAATCATTTCGGTTATAGCAGTTCCATGGTAGAACGATTAATGTAAATGATTGTGACAAGTGGCACTGCACTTTCAAGCATGAACAGGCTCAATCAATCCGAGCCTGCAACATTTCAATTTTGCCGTGTAGCGCTTTCTTTAGGGATTCTGTTTCATTGAACACTTCAGTTATCTCCTGATATGTTTTCATAAAATTGACATACACAATAGGTAACACTAACAACCTCAGAAATAAGTACTTTATTACACATATCAAACGTCACCGTCCATTTTAAATAGAAGAGTACATTAATTTATAGATGAAGCCGTTAGTTAACTCACGTCCACTGACAACAAATTGTTTTAAAAAAACTATTGCAGAAATAAACAAATACAGAAAAAATTTATAAAATTATTTCTGCCTAGGTAAATTCGACATACCTAATGCAAATGTGACGACTTCAGTATGAATACTAGTAGTAAACATTTTCCATGGGTGCACCTACTGTAACAAATACAATAACTTTATAATGTAAACAATCCATGAAAATCATTTAACTTGCCACATATGTAAGTTGAAGTCATTTCCTCATGACATAAACAAAACAAACAAAAATAAACAAATTAAAGAAATAATCAAATTAATAACTAACTTAATGAATAACTTTTTAGAAATAAATAAAAGTAAAAAAACGTAATGTTAAAAATAACATTTTTTTTATTACCCCTCACTTTTTTCGTAATGCTAATTTCCCATAGGCCTCTGGGAGTTATTTTTACTGTTAATGCAAGTGTACCACGTGACTAAGAATTTTGTACTGTTTCATAGGTAACAGTATTTTTTAACAGTATAAAATCTGGTCACGTGGTCTATTTTTTTCTAAATAAAATGAAATAAAATGGCCGCCATTTCTTCTCGATTCATTTTTATTTTCGACGTTAAACGCCGATAGGACATCAATTTCTTCTCTGGAGTAACTATGACACTCATAAAATATAGTTGTTCGCACCCTGGTGTGCTTTTCGCGTATAAACTATCTTTTTGTTGAATAGTCAAAAAGTGAACATCCGTTTTCAACGGAAGTAAATGCAATGTAAATAATTATGTGTCAAACTGGAACATGCAGACGATTTAAGCATGCAACAAAGGATTATTTAACAATTTTAATCAGTGAAACGTTACAGATATGGTGGACAGACATAGGATATCATCGTTATTTATTTGGTCAAAAACCATGCTAAGAATATTCTGGATACAGAAGGATCAGATTTCACAGATCATAACCGTGTAAATGGGTTAGTGTTATGTTTTTTAAATAAAACCTAGCTTATTGTATGTTTATGATTTGTAGATATCATCACTTGCTTAAAGAATAAAAGAAAAAGAAAACTTCTCAAGTAGGCCTAAAGTACACTTGAAACTTAAAAGGTAACGACCGTCACAGTTTAATTATTGTTACTCTTGGTTTATTTTTGTTGCAGTTACTAATTAGATTTAGTTGACAATTTCAGACCATCACAGTATTTTTGTTCGGGGTAATAAAATAAATAACACACGAGTAACAGTAAAAATATCACCCCTCGTAAAAATACCGTTACCCTCGGCTACGCCTCGGGTAACAGTATTTTCCTCGGGATGATATTTTTACTGTTACCCACAAACCCATGTGTTATTTATATATTACCGTGCTTAACATTTTTCTACTAGATCTTTTTAATAATCTGAAGTGCATTTGACTTTGAAACAGATATCCACTTTAATATACTCACAAATATATTATATACAATGCAAAATCAATGGGTCGCCATTTTTGGTTCTTGAACAAAGACCATATTTTAATGTCGCACAAACATATACTATATATCTAAATTCAATATATAGCGGTATACACGTTCAAGTTTTTTTTTTAATTTTTGTTTTTTGTTTTTTGCAAGTCTCATTTAATTTTCAAAACTTGTTACCTCAAAGTATAAACGTATAAACCGTAAACTAAAATGTAGAATTATTTTCACAATTTAGGTTCAAAATAAACTGAAGAGAAGGTAGTTATAAGAAACCATCTAAAATTAATTTCGATAATTTGTTTTTTTTTTTCAAAACGTGTTCACAACTCGTGTAAAGAACAAATAAATAATTCTGAATCTTTTAATATGTTCAATCATTCGCAATACTTTATTTCTTTTAAATAAGTCTTTGGATATAATTATTGTCAGTCTTTGAGTGTCATTACAATTATGTTTATTGCTGAGTTTAATGACAGCAGTGTGTGATAATATCAGCAAGGTCATTATAACTTAACATAGAAAAACGGTAATAGATAAAATTAGTAATGAGATAATGTAATTAAACTTGCTTTATAGCAAGCTAACTCGCATGGGATTGCTGTTAAACTCCCTGTGGTCAAGGTAAAGGGTACTGTCACTAATACATAGAAAATAATTTCCTTGCAAGAAATGAGCTACGGTAATCAAACTTGGTATATAGGAAGCTTAATATGATAGTTTGTTTCTTTAATTGGGTTTTACGTCACCTCGACAAAGTATATACCACATGGTAACGTTAATGGGTTTAGGAAGACATCAGGACCGGGTTGTTCAAAACATTGGTTAAAATTAGCCAATGGATAGATTATCCACTGGTTAAATCCTTAACCAGCGGCCAGTTATCCAGTGGATAAAATTTCATTGTTCGACAGTTGGATAGTACACTGGCTACCTAACCAGTGGATAGCGTGTTTATCCACTGGTTAAGTACCACAATGCAACAGGGTTGGTTAGTGATTCTGGAAACAAAATGGCTGATTTTTTGATGAATAATAAATTTATTAGAATCAAAAAGCTCCCAAAAAATAATTTTGCATGTTTTGTGCTTTCTTGTTTTTGGAATTAAACAAAAAGTATATCAGAGGCCTTAAAGTATTGATAGATTTATATTTCCCTTAGACACACATAAGAAAAAAATCAAAATTTCAAATTTTGAATTAAAATTACTTCCATTAGATGAGGAATGTTCTAACTAAGAAAATGAGTACTGACACTTGTATGTTTTATTAAAGAATAAGAAAGTTATGACTGTTTAACTGAATTTTCTGAACTACAACAACAACAAATTTAGATTGAAAAAGGGTTCTAAAAGCACGTTTTTCAGAAATGTTTCAATTTAATCCTATGCATTTTATATGAAATGTTCTAGTTAAGAAAAATAAACATATATTTTTAAGAAAAATCTTGTTTTAAACAAGTTTTAATGATTTTTACTGTTTTAATGATGACGACTAACCACTGGTTAAGGGTATTATCCGGTGGTCATAGGACTGGTTAAAGTTAACCGCTGGATAACGCATTTTATCCGTTGGATAAGTTTTGAGCAACAGAATTTATTCAACAGACAAAATTTAACCAGCGGATAATGAATTTAACCACTGGTTAACACTAACCAATGTTTTGAACAACCGGATCCAGGTGTCCTTACTTGCATTATCTCATCGACGTTCTGTTAGCTTGCTGGATAGCTTCCTCATATGAAAAAAATCCAAAGTTCCTGCGGGAATTCGAATCAACAATGGTGAGGGTAAAGTGGTTTAAAGTCAACGACCTTAACAACTCGGCCAGGGACGACCAGGAAGCTTATGAAGAATTCTTGCTTTTGACTGTTATTGGGACCTCAAGGTTCAAAAGCAAAGTGACTGTTTCTAAAAAGAAAATTACAGTTTTCGGAAAATAACTTATTAGGAATGACATATTGTAAATACATTTAACAGAATGTTAAAAACCTCGCCTTTGTTTGGTTTTTTGTTGGCCCTCTGGTTCAAGGTCAAGGTCACTCTTACTTAAAAGTTGATTCAGACAATAATAAGCTAATAATTAGCGAATAATATATTGAAATCAACCTTAGTATACTGCAAACTTATACAGATTCCTTGCATAGGAGTGATTTTTGGCACCTCTGGGGTCGACGTCAACCTTGTTGTTACTAGAAATAAAATATTGGTTTCCGGTCAATGATAAGCGCCAGAAATAAAATTTTGAAATCAACCTTTGAATACTGCAATCTTATGTAGGGACTTTGCATTTGATTAATTGTGACTCTCCTATGATCGAAGTCAACGTTCTTCAAACCAGTAATGTTTTAAGAGTTTTAACCTTTTTCTCTTTGTCTTCCTTTACACAAAACATAGTTTCAATTACTTTTATTAAAAACAAGGTAGTATTATTTTGTTCACAGTTGAAACGTCATATAGTGCAAGTCAAGTTGGCATTTAGTTTCAGACCACGGATTTACATATAGTGTTGGATCTTTCTTGATTTTTTTTTTATAAAATACTGTCCATTTTCCAATGATTTTTTTTCTATCCCTACAGTCGTTTTAACAAAGATAAAGGATAACAGACGGTTATACTTTTGTAGCAAGGCAACCCTTTGGAAAAATGTTTGGTACACTGATGAAAAATTATAAAACTATAAGTCAAGTTCAAATTTCACTTCATTTTGTTTTTCATAACAATAAGTTGGCTGGTGAGGTATGAATTTTTCATGATATTTTTTAACTAACAAAACGAAGTGTACGATTTTATTAATTACATTTTTTTTGCACGTAAACTATTTTTAAATTGTCCTGAAAAAGGATTTTAAATATATCAACATTATTTCATATTTGTATAATCTAGTTAGATTTCAAAGCGATTTAACAACTAAATCTAATATCTCCTATAAGACCTTTATGTGGCATTAGACATGCATAGTACGTTCATATAATAAGGAATTACGAAGTTTGTCTTTAAAGTTATAATACATTATGTGTTCTTTAACTGAAGAAAATGGTGTTTGAATTGACGCAACAAAACGCATTTGGGACATAATTATGACGTTTAACAAAAAATCATTTAAAAAGTTTAAGTTTCTTTATGTGTTATCAGATGTAAAACGATTGTCAGGTTCTCAAATTATGTTTAGCAAAGAAAAAGACATATTTGTTCTGGCAAGCATTATGATACCATTAGTTGGAGACAATGCACAATACTTACAAGTATCTGCAGAACATATGTGTATAGTTTTCGAACTTAAACAGAAGGATAAAATAAAAAATATACCTCAATGACAACCGACATTAAGTACTGTAGTAATATTATACTGTATTTAAGTTCCCGATAATCTTATGCTGCTTCCTGTTAATAATATGCGTACAAATCTTTCTTTCCGTAACCAATTACAATTATAATGATTTAACAATTATTATAACGTGCTTTGTAAAATTGTTATATATTCAGATCAAAATTGATCTACACCTTAATTATTATTTAACATGCTACGAAAGTGGCATTGTACAATCCTAAAAATAAACGTACATGTAATTATAAACATTAAAGTTTTCTAGACAAATCGTCTGTATTTCGTTTGCTTCATACGATAGAGTGCTATTTGATTTACTTATTCCTTAACAATAAAGTTGTATTTTCTGGCGTCAAGACAACATATTTTTACCATGCAGGGTTTATCAAGACAATTGAAACATAGTTGATCAGAGTATGAATTTGATAAATTGATTATCCCTTTTCATGTCCTTTTTTTTATTTTTAAAAAGAGTCACGTTATTTGAGTTACTGCTTTTAATTACATTTAATTCGGCTGTCAGTGTTTGTGTTGGCTGTTGGAATAAATCTATTCTGTGTTGATTAAAACTAAGAATGTCAGTAATAATTTATCTTGGAAAAGTGCGTCTTATCATTGATAAGCCTTCTTGAAAACAGTGTCCCGAGACCTATTTATAGCACGTAAGTGGCGTTTGTATTTACAAACAGAAAATCAGAAAACGAATCTCCCGCTACTAATTCATATATAGAAAGCGGACAGGTACATGTAGATTAGATGTATCAAGGCGTTTAATGTTAAATACATGTATTTCATACAAACGACATTTTCCAGTTTTAATTTAACAATTATTTGAAACAATTTATCTAAAAAGCATACTTAATCCTAAGACAATTTAAAGGCCCCTTTAATTGTCGCAATGTAAATGCGCGTTAATTGATTTTTATTGGTCTTTAATTTGATTACAATACAATATTTGCCACTTGACAATATAGTTGCATATTCTGGTATAAGTCACCTTTGTAAGTCTCATAAGTCTCGTAAATTCACAAATATTGAATAGCTGAGCTATCAATTTAATGTTCTTAATGTTACATGTCGAAAGAAGTGATAGACAAAGCTCTTGGGAAGCATATTTTTATATATTGTTCTTAATCTAAAAGCTTTCTGTCAAATAATAACATTTTCATGTGACACTCGCAAGATTTCTAAAAATGATACATAATCAAGCAGTCACTCAGAAATTTATATACACACAAAGTAATCAGAGAAAATTGATATTGAAAAAAAAAATATTTTTTAATTTATTCTTAATCTTGTTATATCTGTAAAATGTATGTGAACTTTACAACACAAACAAAAAAGCCTACAATTTACAGAAAAGTACATATTTTCCCAGTACACTTAATGTTGTTATGTGAATAAAAGAAAAGATCTCATTGATATCGATATAATATAGCAGTGCTATATCGATAAATTGAAGTGGTAAATGAATTGTTCTAAAACAAATAAATAGCATACACCATATCAATATACTAGCTTTACTATTCTATTTAAAATATTTATTTATTATTTTGATTTAATTTAAGCTCATTGTATTACACATTCAACAACATATTTGGAATACAATTAACAGTTTTGAGTATCATTGTATCATCATAACGCTCATGATATTAGCATTATTTAAATAGAAGAATTTTTTGATATAAAATCATAATGTTAAATGACATCTATGGTTAAAATTAATATGTTCATCATTATAATTGATATATAAATGAATCATTACAGAACACAAAAAAACATCCGGATAACTTAAAATTAAAAAATTAAAATAAAAACAAAACATCTTGTTCTGTCCCACAATCGGAGAAATCGATACATGGCTTCATCCCATAACTCTGAAATATATTTGAATATATAAAATCATATTAAAAACATACAAAATTTAGACACTAATAAGACATAAAGTATAGATGTAATAAACAATCACTTTTATAGAAATTAGCAACACTGTGTATAAATGAGTGTACATGATACGTTTATATCGTTCAAGACAATGGCGTTAAATTGTTAATTAATTATTCCGTTGGCGTCTCGGCATATTGCCTGTTTAATGTTCTGTGTGACCTATTACTTCCTAAATTGAAAGTGACATGTAATTTGCATTGATTACCAAATCTGCGTTCATTTGATGAATAATGTAAATGAAAAGCATGCGTTGTAATGATATCTCTAACAGAGCAAGCCTGTTTTGATTTCTAAAAATTTATATGTGAGTTTCAAATAACAATTTTAGTTTCTTCTTTGTTTCATATGTGAGCTAAAAACCCTTTTGATTAGAAATTTTTTTGATTTACACTAAAAACGCTATCCCATCGTTAAGATACATGCAAAAAAATAAATTGAAAAATAAACAAAAACCAAAAATTATTTCATTTTGGAAAAATACATCAAAACAGCAGAAACCCAAAAACAGATCCTTTTAAATAATAGTGTTATTACCATGAAATGTCTGGAACTCGTTGACATTGCTTCATTTCGTCTGATGTCAACAGGTTTCTTATCTGTTTTGAATCAGCTATTATCTAAAAGCTGGTAGTAACACTTACACATTATCTTTAACGAACTGAAGTGCTGCTTGATTGATAAAATCAAGAAAGAACATTGTATAAGTGCATAATGTGCATTCGTTCAGATGGAAACATCTACAATTAAATAAAAGTTCCTTTAACTGGCTTCAATATTGTAAAAACATAAATTGAAATGTGTCCATCATACGTTTATGCCCGCACGTCATTTGTAGTCAAAGTAGAGTGGATCCATACTTGACCATTGATTTTTGACCGTCATGCTTCGCAATTATTATGATTTCACTTTGCTTTTAATAACATTATATGCATTGCTTGAACTGTATTTTCTTACACAATGTTTAATTATCTTATAAGATTCGAAGTAAAGTTTTAAACGGGAAGCAATTTATAGGCTTTTTAAAAGCAATCAGTGGTTTTAAATATTCAATAGGATCTTGAAATGGATTCTTGTTTAAATTGGAACAATCTATTGAATAAGTAATTACAAGATGTCTATCCAAGCCCGTGAATATGACTTACGGGATATTCGTCGAAGTTGACGCAACAAAATCTTCATATAATAAAGTTAATCATATGTAATATAATATGTACATAATATTTCCGGGCAACCTAATCTTAAGTTACGCAAACAAACCTGTAATAACAATCGTCATTTTGAATCATTTTTGAAGAATAACTCTGTAACAATTATAGTAACATTTGCTCTTTGCTACATCTTCATTGCATACATCTGACAAAGACTTTTGATATCAAATACAACCACTGGGAGTAATGAGAAACAGCAAATGACATTATATTTATCTTCAGATGCAGGCATGAAGGAAAAATAGACTTACCGGAATCTCAAGAGTGTTTAACTTACGAAGCATTTTTGTCCAATCAGTCAAATTATAAGCGTAAATAACATTAATCCAAAGCTTCTAGAAAATATTATTTCTATAGGGATATGGATATATCATTAACTTAAATAGAAATAATAGAATACTTGTAAATTGAATGTTCTTTAAGACTACTGTAAATAAAAACCTCGTGCATGTACTTTGTTCTACACAATTGTTCTGTCTTTTAGCAATTATGTTAATGAATATTGGTATTATACTATCGTACATGTATTAAGGAAAATAACAAATGCCCTCGAGGTCAAGGAGATAATAACACAGTCTGTGTATGTTCTTTTGATGCTTACGCTAATCGAAAAGTTATGTTTATAAAGTATATGACTAAACTAAATAATAATATTGTTCAAAGTTTATACTTGCTATTTAGAATCTAAAATGATATCATCGTAATTTCTGCATATAACTTTTATGGGCCCCTGATCGTCGTTTATTTTGTAGAAACATTATGTTAAACAAACCTTTCAGGGGACAACATTTTGACGTATAGTTTCTGAAAAAAGACACAAAAGAACACAGTTTGCGTATAGTCTAGTTTTGAAAGGGTAACTTGCTTTTATGGCAGGCTTATTGCATGATCGTATTCGCACTCAGGTAATATTAGAAAGATATATATATATTTCAGGTTCAATGAGTAAAATGTTTGTATCATTTAATTAACGAATGTTTGAGTCACACTACAAAGCTTCTCTGTTCCTTACTTAAAATAAAAATGTTTGTACATTTCATGAAAATAAATGGCTTTTAAAATGACGTTTACAGTTAAATAGATCACAATACATTTTACCAGTATATGCTTATGGCTAATTAGACAACATAGTTGAACATCAGTTTAACAGAAAAAAACTTTTAAAATCTTAAAGAAAATCAGGCGGTTAAACACCGTGTAATAGTAACCAGATATCGTCATCGCAAAATAAAATAACGGTTTTTTTAAAAGTAGTTAACCTTTTTAATATTCCTTTCATTTATTTGCACGCGTTATTTTAAAGTATTTACAAAATTAATGTTAATAATTCGAAACCATTATTTGTGAAATACTTTAAATAAATTGCTTTCACGAAATCGATATTATTCATGAATAATTGCGTATATATATATAATATGTCTTAATACTTTATTTTCGAATGTGTTATATTGTAACTTACATTGTTTGTAAAAATAAATAAATATACTGAATAAAGTGAACCCTTGGCATCATTAAAAACAGAAATTTACATGAATATTGCATACTCGATTTAATGGAGTCTGTACACGCAGGATAATGAAAAAGTGCAACATTCCGCACGCCCCTCCATGCACCGGCTTGAGCTGGACTCAAATTCTAGCACTTAAAAGCACTGGAATCAATGACCCCAAACGATGAGAAAGATATAACAACACTTACACCACACTGATATAAGTTGACATCAAAGAGAGTAAATATAAATACATCTGGATAAAGTTGTAGCCCTATTGAAAACACAAGGATAATTTTAAACGCATTAATGGTTTCTACAATAAAGTAGACATTTTACTATAATATAAAATGTAAATAAAATGTTTGTGTCAATCCATGATTGAATGCAGTCTAGTTTTTCACTATGTTTTCTTTTTGATGAGCATTATGAGAAAAGCAAAAATAAACATAAAAAGAAAAGAAAACAAAAAAGTACTCCTGTCCACAAATTTTACCTTTTATATTATGAAAATTTCATTTCCGTTAAAAGATGTTTGATTACTCTAGTTGTGCCTTTAATTAATTGCCCGTTGAACATTTTAACTTTGTGATTTTTGTCTGAAAACTATTATATTAATAATTGAAAATGACATGCTATTTGCTTTAATAACACATTCAAATCTGTTTTGTTCTTTTTGTAAACATCAACGTTATTAAGATGACGAGCAAATACCATATAACATGCCTAAGCTGCTTATTTATTTCATCTTAGAAAAAATTCAGTACATTTGTACTGACAGTTAATACGTGCTATTCCTATTCCTTCATTTAATTACACGTCAGCATTTATTTTATCAATATTAAATTAACTTTATATATTACTTTTTAAATTACTAATATCTTTAAATATACCGTAAAATCAAGGTTTTCCACTTAAAATGTTAATGTTTTCTTTTAATGTCATTATAATTGTGTGAATAAGTTCGTCGTTAAAACACAAAAAGCCATTAAAGTGGCAGCAATATATTACTTCATCAGGAAATCAATGCAATATCCATACGTACTATATTATTAAATATTCATTTTATGAACAATTTGATTTACATATCAGTACGAATTGTGCAATTATGTTAGGAAAAACTGTTAGAATCCTATTTCTGTTGACATTAATTTGTTGATTTCATTAAAACAAGCGTACTTCAGATTTTAGCTTTTTATCAAAAATATTCAATCAATTACTTTACTCTATTCTAATTATACCAAAATGAAATGCTAGTGCTTGGAGCTGTGAACTTCTGCCATGTTTATTTAGAAATATACAACCGTGCATTCCGAATTGATTTTGGTTAACATTAAAGTTTTATTTTGGTTCGATCCTCGAAAGGGGTGTTGCTACTATTAAGCAGTATATTTCTTTCAGATATACTGTCACAATTAAGAAGTATTTTTAATATGTAGACTATTTATTGTATGATAATCCAGTTCGCAAATTACCAAGGAAATATATATATCGTTCAGATGTATAACTTGTTCGCGGTAACTAACTTTAGTTGGTAGACTGTTAGGGTGATTGTTATCGTTTTGTAAATAAAACATTGTTTCGGAAATGATTATACAATTTTCTTGAAACTAAATTTTTTTCCAAATAAAGTTTTCATGTAAAACAGCCTCCGGAATAAGTTTGCAAATTCGGAATTTTCGCAAACTCAGCTACCTTTTTTAAATTGATTAGAGAAAAAATTAAAAACCGGTCAATAATAGAGATAGAGTCAAGTAAAACCTGGCCTTTGAAATGACGATACCCTTAAAATTAAATGCAGGGGAGACATTCAAAGTTGGCCGTCCCATGGGGTTTTTCGATCCCCCCATTGGGGATTTGGTCTCCCAGTGGGAGTTTCGTGGGGTTTCATTTCCTCTTTACGAGAATGGGAGAAAAAAATCACGATAGAGTTAAAAAAAATTTATATACCATTATTTTTAAAAAAAATCACTAATCTTGACTTAAGATATTCCTTCCTAAAAATATAGATCGAAATATAAATATTTGTAAAATCTCCCATTTTCATTATGGGTGAAACGCACCCATGGGTGAAATCACCCATCTTAATAATGGGAAGAAAATCCTATTTTGATAAATGGGATAAAATCCAATTTCTTATAATGGGAGATAATTCCCATTCCTTGCAAATGGGAGAGTGTTCTATCTTTTAGGTGTGGCGCTTATATCATATAATAAAAAATATACGAATAAATTAAAATCCAAAAATCAAATAAAATGGCAGGGAATATGCAACAAAATAATGATAATAATAATAACAATAATGATAATAATAAATAAATAGATCTAATAACAAAAATAATAAAAATGATAATAATTATAATAATAATAACAATTATAATAAGAAATAAATAGTAATAATAGGAATAATAATAATATTATTAAAAAGATATTAATAATAAAATAATAACTATAATAATAAAAAAAAAATAATAATAATAGATATATAATAATTATTATATACATAAATAAAAATAATAATGATAATAATAATAATAGTAATAATAAAAAAAAATAATAATGATAAAAATAATAATAAGAATAAAATAAAAATCATCATAATAACAATAAAAATAATAAAAAATAATGATAATAATAATAATAATCAACTATATAGTATTTTGTACATTCCTTTTTTTTCCTGAAAACAAAATGTTACCATCTTCTTTTGTACGCTTTTGTATGAAAAACCATAAATGATTTTTTTAATAGTATTTAGTATAATACATAACAGCAAGCCAAGTCATAATTCTACATTGATGACGTTTTTAAGTGTCAGATAAATGATCTAAACAGAATAAAATGTTTAGTGTAGAGAAGGTAAAGCAAATATAAATAGAGTGATTAAACAAACAACTACAAAAAAATATATATAAAAAAAATAAAAAAAAAACAAAAAAAAAAACGTTAACGTTTGTTTTTGAAAATAATAATTATATTATCAAGAAATTGCTTGCTTAACTACTTTTTCTCTTTACTCACGGTAAGCATTTCTTTTTATCGAACGTTAAAAATTGATATAAAATGTAAATATAAACTGGGTTCACGGACGAGTTTTACATAGCTTTACAACATTAAGGTTATTTACAAGAAACCAGAAAAGTCACAGTTGTCGTGCGAAGAAGTGATAACTGAATTATATTGACAAAAATAATTGTGTCCTGCAATTTGTGACATAAGAACCTTCTTTCCTGTCAAAAGAATTCCAACGCGTAGTATTTCTATGATTAAATTTTTAAACGACAAATATTGATTAAAGCAAACAGACATAGTTATCATATCATTGTGATTCTATATAACTGACATGTTAAAATTCAGAAAAAATCAATTATTTTCATGACCGTATATTAAGAGATACTGTTAAATTTACACTAAATAATTATGTAAAAATATTTTGCCGTCGGCCTAAAAATCAAACATTCTACAGTTTCATTAGCCTGATTAACAGTATTGTTATTATTCTGTAAGCTTTTCTGTCAGTTAACCAACTTTTGGATGTACAAGTTTGGATGTTATAGACGTTTTTCATATTTGATGATGTTTCTGTAGACGATTCCATTTTAAATGGGTGGTAAGAAAGGACATAAGAAGCGTACGAAATCTGAGTCTTCACCAAATTATTTAAGCATTTCAGCCAGAATAAACGATCTACGATGGCAGACCAGACATCACCAAGTCTACTCTCATCCCAGGGCACATTTTTATCTCAGATTCCTCAGTACCAAGGTCCGAACTACCCTCCCCCACAACCCCAGCATTACAGTGAACTCTCCGGCTTTTGCTACACCCCCTCAACAAACCTCTATGAAACTTCAATCAAACTATAATGGAGAAGCTCGAGGCAATAGATTTACGGTTAAGAAAAAACTAGATTCTATTGAAAACCAGATCACAACTATGTCGCAAAAATTAACTTTAATGGACAATAGAGTTTCCACACTTGAAAGCAAATTACACGAATCGTCACGCAAAATCAATGATAATAGAGACATGCAGAAAAATTATGATGCGCAAATTTGTGATGAAATAAGTCAGAAACAAGCCAAAATAGATTCAAGCCTCCCGACCAACAGCGTACCAACTCCAATCTTTCGCGCGAATTTTGATGAATTAAAATCCGAAAATAGCAGATTGTCCGATGAGCTTGTGGATCTTCAGTCTCGCTCAATGAGAGACAATCTAATGTTCTACAACTTTAAAGAGTTGTCGTCCCCTGAAGAGCGCAAGAATGAAAAAATGTTTAGAGTTAATTTATGACTTTTGTGAAAAACAAATTAGGCATGCCTTGATTTTCGACATAATGTAAAAATAGACCGTGCACACCGTGTAGGCAGTTTCTCCTCCACAAAGACCAGACCTATTGTCGCCAAATTTAACTTTTTTCAAGATAAACTTTCTGTTTTAAACAGACCGCTTATTCAAGCAAGAGGAAACTGGCATTAAAGTGGCGACCAATTATCCTAAGCATAATACAAGAACGCAGAAGGAAATCATTCCGCATCTTGTAAGTTGCAAAGGAGCAGAATAAGACGCTGTCCTAGCTTACGATAAACTTTTTATAAATGGCCAGCGCTTCATTCCACCATCAAACTTAGGATAATGCGAGAAGCAGCAAAATATTAAAATGTTATCCTGGAACGTTCAAGGTATTATAAATATAGTTATTGATAGTGACTTCCTGAATTTAGTTACATGAATATGAATATGTGCTCTTGTTTACTGAAACCTGGCATTCTAGAAATAACTACTATTCACAATTAGCATGGATAGTCATCACTTTTCATGTCCGTAGACCTAAAATCTAATAAAAAGGCTCAACGCTCTAGTGCCGGTATTTATTATTCTATTACAAAGATAAGTATATAACAAAATTTGACGCTTGTTATGTTTGTATATGAAAAGGCATAGTATGGATTAAATTAAAGAAAGAATATTTTGGGACCGAAAATGACCAGATATTTTTATCGTACTTGTTACATTCTTACCAAAATGAATCTAATGTGTACAAAACTGCTTCCTCTGAATTATATCAATTTGACTTTTTCGAGCAATAAACGCTGATATCATCAAGTAATAAATATCTGGTGACCACATATTTGACATGTGACCTGAATGCCAGGGACAGGGTCAAAGATTGGATTATGTTGAGAACATTAACCGTCGACCGTTACATTGATATGCGAAATGACGATGGATCATATACGAGCAATACCTGCACGCTTTTCTCGTGATAACACTGTGAACGCCTTCGGAAATAAACTGTTAACCTTATGCAAAGAAAAATGACCTTTAATTTGTAACGGTCGCCTTGAACGAGGAGATTTTACTTGCTACAATGCCAGCCGGAATGTTGAAAGGGGCTAGTGTTGTCGATTATTTGATAACTGACTATAGAAATTTTGCAAGTTTTTCAAATATGAATATATTGGAATTGACAGAATTTTCTGATCATTGCCCACTTGTATTTTCATTAGATTGTGAGCATATGATATTTTATCACACTGATTTATTAACTTATGATAAAATTGTGTGGACTGATACTGATCCAGATTTATTTCAATCTTTGTTGAACGATAAAAAATTATTATTGGATGAATTGTCGGTTAAATTAGCTTCGGATGAAATTGATATTGATATGTGTATAAATAACTTTACAGATATTGTATATGATATATCTTTTAAAATGAATGGTAAAACTTTTCACACTAAAAAGTATAAAAAAGCAATTAAAAAAAGTGCCATGGTTCGACAATAGTTGTAAACAGGCAAAAGCATCTTTCTTGAATAATAAAAGAATTTTCCATAATAATCCTTCTGAAGCAAATAGAGCTAACTTTTTGAATAGTAGGCGTGTATTTTGTAATGTAAAAAAAGAAAGCAAAACGTAACTTTAATTACAAGGAAAAAGTTAAATTGTCTTCCATGAGTAAACATAGTCCAAGGAAATTTTGGAAGTATATAAATAAATTTAGAAATAAGGGTTCAACAAATGTATCTGATGTTAATATTTCTGATTTTGTAGACCATTTTAAGAATATCTCCACCAATCAGCAGCCTTATTATTCTCAGGAAGATGAGCATAATAGTAGACCCGAACAGCTGTTTATTGATAAATTAGATTGCGCATTTACTGTAGAGGAAGTCTCTAAAACAATACTTTCTATGCAGAGACACAAGAGTGCTGATTATAGTAAAATTGTAGCAGATTTTTTATTGATGCAAACACGTTTATAGCTCCAATACCATGTTGTATTTTTTAACAAAATATTTGATACTGGAATTTATCCAAGTGCCTGTCTAAAGGTATTATTGTTCCGATACACAAAAAAAGGGATATCTCTAATCCTTCCAATTATCGAGGAATCACCCTTGTCAATGTACTTGCTAAAATATTTTCACTTATTCTTCGAAATAGATTAAACATATGGTGTGAAGAGCAAAAAATGTTTAATGATTCTCAATTCGGTTTTAGAGACAATAGGTCTACAACAGATTGTGTATTTTACTCCATTCCATTATTCAAAATATAGTCAATTGTAAATTGAAACTATATTGCGCATTCATCGACTACGAAGAAAGCTTTCGATACTATTGTTAGAGATGCGTTATGGTTAAAGCTTTTGAAACTTGGTATAAGTTGTAAAAATGTTAACTATGTTTACAGTCGATATATGCATCTGTTACCTCTTGTGTAAAATTGTCATCTTCGATGCCTCTCTCTGATTTTTTCGACGTTACCTTTGGATTTAAACAAGGGGAACCACTCTCGCCAATTTTATTTATCCTTTTTGTAAATGATATATGTGACAACATTGATTATAACTCTCTTACTGACAATGATCTTAACCAGTTATCTATGTATATGTTGCTATTTGCTGATGACATAGCGCTGTTCACCACTGACCCGCACAGCTTACAAGCCCAGTTAGATGCAGTCTATAGTTATTCCATGAAATGGGTTTGAAAATAAATGTCAATAAATCAAAAATATGTATATTTGAAAAAACGTAAACAAAGACATCATTTTCAATGGTTTATAAATGGTGAAATGCTTGAAGTTGTTGACCATTTTTGCTATTTAGGTGTAATTTTACATACACTGGTAATATGAAAACTGCTGCTATTACGCTGTCTGAACAAGCTTTGAAAGCATACAATTGTTTGTTAGGTTATTCAGTAGAGTAAATTTAGATATAAAAACTAAAATGTCACTTTTTGATTCTATGGTGCTACCAATTTTGTTATATAATGCAGAAGTTTGGGGTATTTATGATTGTAAAGAAATAGACAAAATTCATGTTAAATTTTGCAAGTATATACTTGGTGTACGTCAGCAAACACCGAATGTTGCTGTGTTTGGTGAGTTAGGAAGATTTCCTCTTTCTGTTATTTCTAAAGAAAGAACTCTTAAATTCTGGTTAAAAATTATGAAAAACCAGGACTCACCAATGTACAACATGTTTGTAGACCAGTGTAATCGAAATGTTGATTTTAAATGGGCAAGCAGTATAAAACGCTTGTTAGACAGCTTAGGTTGTAGTGATATTTGGCTTAACTTTAACTTAAATTTTAATTATATGCAATGTTTAAAGCAGCGTCTGCGAGACCAATATTTACAGAACTGGAATACTTCTATACAAAATATGCCCAAGCTTGATTATTACAGAAAATTTAAAACTTCTTTTTGTTATGAAAAATATCTTGATGTTTTAACAAATAATGTGTTAAGAAAAGATTTTGCTTGTTTCAGACTAGGCTCACATAACTTAGAAATAGAAACTGGAAGATTTTTTAACATTGATAGAAACGATCGCAAATGTAAACTATGTATATATAACTCTATTGAATCAGAATACCACTTCCTTTTATGTTGTCCAATTTATACTGTTATAAGAACCAAATATTTAGGAAACATTTCATGGCCTACTATACAAAAATTTTCGACTATATTGTCCACTAACAACAAAAAGCTTATTCTTAAATGTGCTCACTATGTTCATAATGCATTTAAGTTGAGGCAACAGTCTCTTGAAGTTGTAACTGCTTCTTAATTAGTTTCATTCTTGTACCATTCTTGTTATATATTGTATGATATAATGTTTGTTACTATTTAACTTTTGGCCATATTTGTCATGATACTCTGTTAATGGCCAAAGGTAATGTTTATTTGCCGATTTGCCAATAAAATGAAATGAAATGAATGTTAAAAATCCCATCAAATATTGTTCATAAATTAAGATTTTAAACGGAAAACCCCACGGTAACACTCAAGTTCGTATACGAATTTTAACATGCAAATGAAGATTATAATGAGATCGTGTATGCGCTACGTCACAGTTTTAAAGTTGCTATCCGGAACACAGCAAATATGATATTTTCTTGTGCAAACACATTTTTACCGTTTTAGCTTCACGGTGCACTGAGCCTGGGGTTCAGTGAAAGAAATCATCTCGTAAAAAGATTAAATTTGTATGAAAACATCTGTTACAATGCGAAAATATACCGTTAAATTAGGATTGCTACTTATAGTCATGTTTGTTGATTTAATATTCATGTACGGATGATCCGAAGGCGGAGTTTCGCATGCAAACAAAAATTGTACTTCCCATTTCGCCACAATTTGTTTTTTATGAAATTTATTAAATGTAGCTTTAACATTTAACTTCATTTATGAAGTATGTTTCTATACACTAGATAAAAAAAGAATATGCGTCTTTTTAACTAGCGAAATGCATAAAAATGCTGAAATATAAGCAAGACAAATTATAATATTAAATGCTTACATTTTATATATAAGATTGTATATACTTACAAAACACAATGTTCATTTGAGATGAAGTGGATCACATTATGTAACTTTAAATACAAGGAAATAAATAACAATTTATTTAAGAATAACCTTAGAAATTTCTGTAAAATATTTATCATTTTAGTGACAATGAATACATATTTGTCTCCGAAATCTTTCTATTAATGGATTGAAATGTAATTATCAGATAACTAGCCCTTTTAATACAAACGTATCAGTTGGTTAGAAATCAAAGAATTCCTCCCATTTTTTGTTTAATCTCAAAAATGGGTGTGTTTACAATGTATAAATAATTTACCTCATTTTGCTATTTTGAAAATATCTATATTTAAGTATTTATGACAAATGTATCTGCAGAATTGAAATATTACTAAACTCGATCAAACAAAAAGCTATTCAAAAGCGCATGCATTAGAAAGAATAAAACTTGTTGAATCCACAATATAAAAATGTCGTTTGTTAACAAATAACCTTACATTTTTCACATGACATGTGCAGATATTCGTGTGCTTCTCGTAATACAGCACATTTTGCTCAAGACAACTATATGACCACAATTCTATTTATTTAAATTATGATATTATTTCCATCCACATTCAGATGTAGTCCGGCTGCTGTGACAAAAATATATTTTTTTTTTTTTAATTTTAACGTGTAATTATAAGATATAAATGATTTTATAAGTCTCATGAGTTTTGATTTTACAAATCTCAAAGAAATGTAAAATATTTAGTAAATTGCAAATCACTCACTATAATTGTGATACCGTGGCTGGTTGTTTGATAACAGACAATTTGTATAACCGAATGCGGACAGTGATTCAACTGTATGTCTTCTAAGACTTCTTTTCCTTTGGGGATTTTAATGAATATCTAATGAAGCTATGAATGCAAAATGTACTGTGTTTATAAATGTTCTGTCAAAGGGAAGCACATATTCTGTTGTCTTCTGTTTACAATGCTTTTAGCTTTTAGTTAATGATAAAAATGTTTGTCCATTAAAAGAAATGTAGTTTTATTAGATTGTTCTCGTTTATTTTCTAATTTGTTGTATGACGCAACTACAGGAGACATTGATATGTATTTTGGTTCGTTCAATCTCTTTGCTCCCAGAGGGAAAATTGGCCAGTACTTCTACTTAGAGGTTAATAACGTAACAATTGCGCGGAAGTCTGTGCGATTCATAGTAAAAAGGCTTTATTACAAAGTTAATAAGTAAGACCTTGCAAATACAACATTTCACCCGATTTAGACCCAAACCCTATGTCCCTTTTGTTAAAGAAAAACAATCAAGGTATGCTGTGTTTTTTAACCGCTACACAATGCAACACATACGCCATTTGGTATAAATACTGAAACAGTGAAAACCTGTAAACACTGTTTAATCGGCAATTCAATTGTGATGCAAAACACCTTTGGTTTCACCGTAATAACACAACAACAATAAAGACAAATGTATATCATGCAATTCCACATTTTGATACAGGAGATAAACACATTTGAAATCGGAGTACCTAGGATAAATGTTAAGTGCAGTTTCATAAAGGATTGCTCAAAATGTAATTTAAAAATGAAATGGAATAACTTTTCACTTTCAACATTCCGTGTCGTTTTTACGGTTGTATAAAAGATGTTAACAACTTCGGTTTGTTATGCCTATGTTTGAATGACTTGTCACTGTTGTACATTCCCGTTTGTGTTGATTGCTTGAAGCATTTCTTTACTTTAGTATATTATAAACCCTGCTAATTAAGAAGCCAAATTTGTATTTACCCGCTGGTAAAGAGATCCTACGAATGTATTCCTTATCAATTTGTACGTTGAATAATAGCTTGTAAACTAAACTAGAGGTCTGATTTGTGTCTGATATTTAATTTGATTTATACCTAATAAGACAAGTGCAAAGGCACAGTTATAAAAATCTGGAAACAAAGTGATCCTTCGGAAGCATTAATCACAAAATATTACAATAACAATAAACCTCAATGACGAATAAAATTACGAAATCGAATAATAGTCTTTATCATTTTACTTTTTTCCCGATTATTTTTTCTTTGAAATAACTAAGAGGTTGATGAGACTTTCCAGTTTTCTTTGGTCATTACTGAAATTATCGCTGAACGGCATAAAAAATCACAAATACATATTTACAAGATATCCACTCTCACTGCTGGCAGTATGCATTCATGCGTTGTGTGTTTATGCCTTGTTTCCTGTTAAGGTATTTTTGTTTCGGGTTCCTATGCATTATACGCATAAAAATCGTTCTGTCCGCTTATGCTTGTATTACAAATTACATAAATAAAAGATTATCATTCAAAGGAGCAAGATATGTTTATTCCAATTCACATTTTGAGACAAATTGTTACAGTATCTCATATCTGGGTGAGAGTCCTATATATTATTTGTACTGGACATATTTATCAATCATATATGCAATATCTGCAAGAAATGTTTCACCGCTTTCGAAACAAGATAAAGGAAGGTCGTGCACTAGAATCATTATGACAGTATGCGTGTTAGTTTACAGTTTCTTGACGTTTCAGCATTGGTTTCTGCCAATTACTTGTGCACATACCTTTTTAGAATGAGATTTTATTGCAAAGATTATTACACTGATAATGAAACAATTATTTTCCAGGGGAACAATGCACGTATATACATATTAACTTTGATCTTAACACTAAATGAACTTTAAACATGCCACATTCTGCACATCCGAACAATTATGTCTCAGAATGAATCTATAGCTGTTGTTTTATTTATACAATAATGATAATGAAATTATAATATGAACCAATCATCAAATAGCTATAAATATAATTCATGATTCAAGTTAAGTCATTTTATATTACAAAACAACAACAACAACAACAAAAAAAAAATAAATAAACAAACATTTCTTAAATCTATGAAATAGAATACCACGAGATCTCTAAGGAAGAATTTATTAGTCAAATAAATTTTTTGTTTTAATTTGGGTCAAAATATAAATATTGTGCAAAGTTAGGCCTTAACATTACATGCTTCATTTCTTACTTTTGCAATTCCAGGTCCATTAAAAAACTAACTTGCCCCTAATCAATAAGTGCGTCTTCATTGTCTGCAGTTTTTGTGGTAACATGATGTTTTCTAGAAATGAAGACTAAAAAGCCTCATTATTGTGTCAGCATAAAATACATAATGTTTTGTTAAAACATATTTAATTCGTCACGTAAACATATTGACATATATGAAATTTACAATCAGCACAAGAAAATGATGAGACTGGAAGCAACCTATTGCTCATTGACGTTTTTCCCGAAATAATGTTTGATTTCAATATAGTCTCAAAAATGTTGATATTGCTCTAAACTGAGTTCAAAGTGGTGTAATTTCATATTTCTCTGTCTTTATGACATTAATATTTCTGTTAAAAAAATCTTTGGTTGAAAAGTGCTTCTGCTATTGCACAATGGTATAATAATGCCAAAAAAATGAAACCAAACTAAAATAAATATGAAAATATAAAGGTTACGTATCTTTTGAAGTGACAGAATAAGCTCCTGGGAAGAATCTTTCAACGGCATAGTCTTGCTTAATCTTACCGAAACATAATACATTTACTAAAATCATGGATTCAGTGCTAACTGTTTATTTTATGAATTATAGAAATAAAGAGATAAATTGTTTCAATATATATGCCCTGCTATTTACATTAAAACATTTACGAGTACAATTCATATTAATTATTTTCGCTAAAGGGTTCTTTCGGAGCGAACGCTATTCTAACATATGAAATGCTATTGAAATGTATGAAATGATCTATAATAATTATTATATTGCAATATAAATATCTGCAAAATGCTTTACAATATTACTTTAAACAAATGAGCTGAAGCTTAATCTTAAGAATGAAATAATCGAAAAATAACATGCTACTGGGGAAGCTGCATTTTTTTTAGAAATCCGTTTAAGAAATGATGAAATGGAAATACCAAATTGAAGCTTTGGTGTAAAATATACCTTGTCAAATATCATACTAATATTGTTTTGGTAAGCAACAATACTGTTTTGTTTACCATGCTTTATTATATTCATTATAAATATAATGTGAAAATATTAGCTTGTAGGATCTTTTAACCCATCATTCTTGCTTCCCATTTCAAAACAAACTAAGTTAGTTCACATGACAAATGTATAATATTCGGAGAGGAGTTATCTCGTTACTTTAAGTATTAATATCAGCCAGTCAAAAATGTAACTGTAAAAACCAATCAAAACACTTTTGTCATGAAGAACATCCCCGTTTCTCCTTTACAGCAAACACTTGTTTATTACCGATTGCGAACATTTAGACAGGTGCAATTTATATTTAAATATCTTCACCTGGAATGGTATGAATAGACAATGAAGCTATGAATGTAAAATGTAATATAAAATGTAATGCCGGAATAAAAAAAACATACCCCGCGGAGGCAAATGCAGCATTCTTATTTCTGTTCACTAAACTTGTATTCTAGGATCTAATTGACTCATTTTATTGTCATTTACAAAGTTTTACATAACATTTTAAGCCTATTATAGCATTCAGTACGATATGACCAGTTATGTGTTGACGTGCCGTAAAAATCCAAACAAACAAACACAATGGAAGTGGTTCCTCATAGACAAAGCGTTTAGGTCATTTAATTGTTTGACATACACTGAATCACATACAGACAAATATTTTGCAAAGGGTTGTTTCTTTGGACAATTTATCCGATATTTTACATCGGAGCTGTATGAGACTGTCATTTTATTAAATAGCCCATGCATCTTCAGGATGGTTATCTGCATTTTGTTGCGGTTACATTATAGAATAATATAATGAATTGCACTAAATATCATTTAATTATATAGTAGTTACAGACTACTCTTTAGTAGCATAAATTAAAAACATATATCTATATAAGGGAAACATTTCCTTTAATTTCTACAAAGTCAGAACAATATGTAATTATTTCATTATTTTCATAATATTTTCAAATAACTTTGATTGTTGTTTTTATTTCTTTTAATTTATTAACGCTTTAATACTGAATCTACGTACATCATGTTATAGAGTTACTTACTTCGGTACAATATACACGCGTTTAACGAAACAGTTGAAATGGAATACTGAATTAAAGGTTTTTTTAACAGTTTTCCCGGTACTCGGGTAGAGTGTTTAATGGAAGTAAGGCATGATTGGAAAATTGAAAGTTTTCATGCGTTTATGTATCCAGTAATGTTAAAAGTATGAAATTTAAAGTTGCTTATTATGAACTAAATGCTTTCTATATTTTCCATAAGCATTTTGTCATATTGAAAGTTAAAAACAATAAAAAGGAACGAAACCTAATTCCATTTTACGCGGTAATGGATAAAGTTGACATCAATTATAACTACTGAATATTCACCGATGTTACCTGCTAAATTAAAACACACTATTGGGTTCTATAATCAATTATATATATAATGATCATATTTAAGCATTGTTAACCTTTCAGAAACAATAATTATTATTTTGAAAATACTACAAACATATACAATCCCTTAAAACCAAGTTAATACAACATTATACTTTGTTTACTTTCTTTATTGTCAAAATACCTGAGATAAAATTGAAATTTATAATTATTTATCTATTTTAGTGACGGTATGAATATGAAATTTTGCTAGAAATGTAATAGCGCGTCTTGAGGATTTCGTTTTATTTCGTTTATGAAAATATGTTGTTTTGTCTTTTTTTTAACGACTGAACAGGAAAACATAGATGTCATTATTGTATATTTACTGTTTCATCTTCAATATAAAAATTACGTAAAATTTGCTCAGTGTAAAGATCGATGTTAATCTGGATAAACGTGCATGGTTCCCCTCCATAATAATTGTTTCATTATCAGTACAGTTATCAAAGTAATTAGTATCTGAAAAAATGGAACGTATATATGTTATTGAAAGGCAACGATATTGACTTGTCACTAAACTTAGCTATCACGAATTGTACCTAAATGATATGATTCTGATCTGTTTTTGTTTAAAAAATGGTAACTGGAATAAACATACAATTCCCAAATTATATCAATGCAATTTCGAAGTTATTATGGTGTTATTGATAAGAAACCGGACGATGTTTGTGATCAGTTGGTCATTTTTCTTCTTCTTTTGATCTACCTTTGAAAAAAGAAAATCAAGGTTTTGCAGTCGGCAATTTATCCTTCCCTTATATTTTCATGGTAAAAAATTAAATCTAATCATAACCAAGCTTAAGTAATTTTTCTGCGCAAATTAAAGCGACTTTATTATATACACCTTTTCTTCATCTATGTTGGCAATTAATTGCAGATTTTGATTGATATTTGATTCACGGAGTATTCCGTCAGAAACATTTACAAAACATAATATTTATTTGTTCGAGAATTTTTTTCTTTCTCTCTGATAATACAGTATTGCTATTTGAAATTGAAATTTTCATCGTTATGTATCATAATGTTAAAAGTATGTAATTTAAGTGCTATCATGAAGTAAATTTTCTATATTTCCATAATCATATTTATAGAAAGTTAACAACATAAAAAAGGTAACAATTTACGCGTGAATGTTTCCATTTTACGTTAACAGGATAAATTTTTTGCCCTCTTGTCTTTGTCATAAGCCTTAAGCACATAATATATAAACTGACTATTAGATAACATGATTTCTTAACATTTGATGCTAAATAGAGAAAAAAACGTGATGGTTCAATTATCAATTGTAGTTAATGTATTCTTGTTTTGTAGATAGAAAATATTAGGAATACTTAATAAACTTAAGTTGTATTCCTTTTAAAAGATGAATAAAACACCTAACAGACAAGCGAATTATAAAAACAACCAATAAAGTTAAACATTAATATTATTAAACTTTATACAGTTTTTACGAGACTCATTATTGATGTTGATATAATTCCAGTTTTTCAAATCCGTGAGAAAAAAATCTAGATATTTTACATAATTGTTTCTGAAATGAATAGAACGGAGGCGTTTAATTGATGAAATTGGTTGTCTAAAACAAACTTAACAGGAAACATAGATGTGATATGTAATATAAACTGTTCATTTTCAATAGTAAAAATTACGTAAAATTTGCTCAGTTAATCATGTTTAGATTCAACTATGGTTTCCTCTCCAAGTACAACTGTTTCTATATCGTCAGGTTATCAAAGTACATTTAGATCGAAAAATAACGTAATATGTTTGAAACAAATATTACTTGTCATAACTTGCTTCAGACGCACCAAATGATATTTCTATCTTTTATGTTTAAAAAATGTAACTTGGAGTACATACAATTCCAAATATAAATCAATATTAAAATGAATTCGAGTATAGTGGAGTAAGAAAGACATTTTTCATTGTATTCTTTTTTTGATACTTTGAAAAAAAATCAATCAGGGAATTGTATTTCTATAATGGTTTAAATCTAATTTAACCAAGAATATATGTTCTAAATTGTTTAACTAATAACATTGCTTGATCTATTCATAATTCAATTTATTGCATAATTTGATCCCATGTTACCAATTTGATTCTGCACTATGCATGCAGCAAGTCGTTACAGAGGAAACAATTTCGCATCCAATTATTAAATGCGTTTCCGACCGCGCTAATTACAGAATATCTTTCAGGTAATCTGAAACAATCAAGATATAAATTGCCGTCTTCATGCAAGGCGGTTCATCTAATCTCTCAATGTCATCGGTACTCAGATGAACCATTCTCCGTTATTGAGTATTAGATAAGTTTAATACTTGAGAAGATATTTTCCGCGAAGGAGTACACATATAACCGTTGACTTGCATTTTCAAAATAACCCTGCTTTTTCTTGCAAATATTATTTCGAATTTTTGTTTTCATGAAGAAAAGTTAATGCCTGTTTGATTATGTAATAAGGACAGTACTTACTTGTGCAAATTCAAAGTTATGATTGAAACAGTTCACAAAGTTGTCAGTAGGGTAATCGAACAGACTGTACTACATGTCGATGCATTGTGATTTTTTGTATAGACAAGATCTGCCCTCTACGACTAAGAAGCGATTAATCGACCAAGTACAAAATGTACCCCATAATCTAGTTTCGGATGTTGACTGTCATAAGGTTCTGAACCACGCGTGTCTGTTCCTCTTTGACCAAAGTTTGTATGATCTTTTTTTTCTTCTATTCGTAGATGAAGTATCTCAATATCCGTCGGTTTAAGAAATAATATATCCCAAACAGTGACTTTATCGCTCAATAACATTACTGTTTGGAGTTCGGATGCGACGAATTTGATCACGTGGGCGTAGCCAAAGTGATATAATGATGCGCATCCGAACGAATTCGCATACATATTTAAGTGTACCTGACGAATTCGTGTCTTGTGTTTTTCGATATTTGCATGCGCATCAACTGTCACGTCAAGGTCAACGTTATTGGTGGTCTTGTTTTGTATTTTATTTTATTTTTGTTGACAATTTATAACTAAATAATGAGATTTTAAAATCAGTGTAGAATAATGTATGGGAGGAAACATGGTTACCCAGAACTTAATAATTGAGAAACTTAAATAGAAAATAAAAGGAAATAAATCGACAAATTTAATAAGGGAGTTCGTTTCCGAAACTCCTTTGAATAATTAATATTGGACACGTATACCATTTCAGAAAGCTTCTTTTAAGTTACTGTAGAATGACCAATGTGATCCCAATATTTCCTGTTTGTTAAGGGAAGTTTGATTTAGTGAGAGACAATAAATTCAGATTTTAATCGGCCTAAATAAGTTAAATAGGTAATAGTGATATAGGCATGTTTTAATCTTTTATTTATAAAACAATTTCAGTCTAAAATGCTCAATTAAAATAAATGTATAAAATTTAGACTTTCCTGTCGTTGCATTTATTACTTGTTATGAAATCATTTTATTCTGAACTTAAATGTATTAAACACCGTTTTGATCAATGGTTATCGTATTCGAAGACAAAACAACAAACATCTAGATCTAGGTAAATGCTTAAAATAATTAAAACAAATAAATAAATTGATCACTGTTAAATGGAATCGTGATATTGAAAGACAATAAATTCATTATATTTTTATTACTGATCAAGATTTTTCATAAGCTAGACTACAGGTATTATTCAATTACTTTCCAAACGATATATTCGGAAATAGCAGAATGCTTGAGACACATAACATTATAGTAAATCTTTAATTTCAGCAACATAATTGCTCATTTATTTTCCTCGTCACTGTGCAGAGTGGGGTCAGGAACCATCTACAATTTCCACTCACAATATTATATATCTATTCCATTTTAAAAACATACACAATAAAGTGTTATTTTATAAAATATAATTGTTTTCAATTAGACAACAACAACAGAACATACATAATCATATCATGTGTACACTGTACATGTATAAACACTTAAAAGGAACATATTTTTGGTAGTATTCTTATGGGTTTTTTTAATTTGTTTCACAAGACTTACTTAATTCTTGCAAATTAATTTTTTTTACTGTACAATACCACATATTACACATTTAGTGTCTACATTCAATCATAATTGTAAAACTTGTCTAACTTGTTCACATAGCATAAAGGCAACCATGACAATTATAAGTACAGAAGCTACATGACAAATGCTTCTAAAAATGGTAATGCAATTTAATTGGAAGAAAGTTAACTCAGTGCATTAAGACAATCGTTCTAGAATTGGCTTAGGGGTTGTCTCCCTTACACCATGTAAATAATAAACTCGTTACGCATGTCTTCAGACCATTCAGTATAGAAATAAGCAGCACTTTTTCATGCATAATTGCTAGAAAGAACAAGTTGGTGTAAAGAAGTTATTTTAACACCGTCTGTGACTTCTCTAGTTCTTTTTGTTTCTATAAATGTCAGGTCTAAACAGGTGAACTATACACGGTTTAACACTTTTTACACAGTATGTGTAATGGTGGCTGATTTGGAAAGCTTTTGTGCCTCGTGTTGTTTCTGGTGACAGCATGACAAAACGCCAAACGGCTCGTTGTCGGACTTTCGTCTTTTCGTCCTGTCGTTAAACGATGCATGCCAAACGGCGCCCTATCGTGCGTCGTGTTTTCGCGATGTCACATTCTCGCTCGGCTAATATCGAAGGATTGGCGACAGGGCCAAGCGACAGGGCGACAATGCGCCGCACGACAACGCGCCAGTTGGCGAGCTTCGCTAGAGACAGGAAGACAAGACGACAGTGCGAGAAAGCGCCGTTTGGCGTTTCACTAGCGGCAAGACGACAAGGCGATAACGATATAGGTTGTGTTGTCGCTATCGACAACGCAACGCGCAAAATGTACCAAAACAGCAATCATTATATGTAAACAAATTTATTTGCATACATAATATACAATGTATTATTTGAGTTAAATACAAGTGTTAAAAACAAAGACAGTAATCTTTATGTATCAGTCGTTAAAAAAGAAACATATAAAAGGTTTCTGGTTCAGAATACTATGGTTTCATTCTAACTGACAGGTGAAAAAGATAAAATAAATAAATTCAAACAATTAAACACGATAATCAGAAAGGGTGCGAATAAGGTGATAGATGGCCACGTTATATAATGTTTATTTTTGTGTGTTACCTATCGTTTTATATACTTCTGAACATGTTGACCAGAGTAAATGAAATGTGTTTTTGTTCTGTTTTTTCTTTTTTTCTGAAGAACGCACTTCAGATGTAAGCCTATGATTATTTCCTGATCGATTTCGTAATTTTGCTTTGCTACTCACTTAGGTTTATAAAAAGTATTATTCATTTTGTACTCGCTGTTTTGTAAAGAATATATCAAGTTAAAGTTCAGACATGACTAAAGCTTGTGTACGTTACATGCTATTATACAGCATAAAATTATTTTTAACAAGTATATATGTAGGTGAAAGAAATACGTCAAATGAAATGAAGTAAAGATTGTAATCATTCTAACAAACAAGCAGAAATGTGCGACCGTTGTCAGTCATATAAAAATATGTTTAAAGTGACATTATGTCCATCCAAGGGTTTACAATGAGGGAACGGGTGAAGATCAAAATAGGTTTTCATTTTGCCATCGTTCCTTTTAATCTAATAAATAAGTTCGCATTAGCAATAAATAACGCACAGATCCAAACAAAATTTCTGTAAATATCCCTTAGAATTTACCTTTAACCCTTATTTTATAAAAAGAGTGGGGCAGTCTTTTTAAATTAAGGCAGATTTATAATTTTAACCTAAACATTATTCAATATCAACTGTTGGTCAAACACCATTTTGACAGTCAGTCTTTTGAAATATAAAGTCAATTCAGCTTAACTTGACTATGAAAATATTAGCATAATGTCACTTTAAACATTAGCAATCCGTTAACATATTTCATATAATTATTCATAAATACAACATATATAATTATATAAAAACGACATGTTATAACATGTATGTTTAGCACAAAAACACACATATATTTATGGAAGTACATAATGGTTTTGCTTAATCGCTGTGATGTGGACATTTAGTAAACTATACTGTGCAAAGGAATGTAGCCAAGTATTTTATGATTAAATAAATGTTTTGTAAAACAGACCATTACAATGCTATTTTGCTTCCCTCTGGGCAGGATTTTTATTGACACAGTATTTTTTGCATTCATAGCTTCATTAGCATTTCATTAATTCCCCAAAAATAAGACCAAAAAAGAAAATGAGTTTTCGCAATTTTCGCAGCGAAACGAGCTGTCATTTATGGTGAGTGATTTACAATTTAGCAGACATTTGATTACATAAACTCATTGTATATACAAAGAAATTTATTTTCTTACTATTTGCTCTATATCATGTTTTTTTGTCATCCTATTTCTTGCCTTTAAAGTTTTAATACATCAGTACTAATACAATTGTTTGATGTTCTAAAATATAAGGTCTGATGAATAGTTTTTTGTCCTAAAAGGTAAAAAAGTTCGGTTACAGTTCAATTTTGCTACTGACTCAGTAAATATTGTCTAAATTGTGTTAATAGTTATAAATTCGAACCCCACAAACTGATTACTCGGTATAAATCTAGATTTATTAATATAAAAATTCAGTTCTGCATCTGAAATAGTGCACCTGATCAATCTTTCTTGGCAGCTGTATTGTACAAAACTAAATAGGAGGTCACTAGAACAAAATCAAAAATTAAAACCAGTCTTGAATTTAAGACTTAGCTCACGGTCCAAAATAAAATAATAATAGTGATAATAGTAATAATGAAAATAATAATAATCAAAATAATAATAAAAAATAAAAAATATATACAAATAATTATAATCATAACCACAAAAGAAAACAAATTAAACAAATTAATAAATAATTAAATAATGAAACGAAAAAAACAACCGAGACAGGTAGATCACTCCGTCAAAACATTTTATATGAATAAGTCTATAACGAAGGTTTAGAAAAAAAAATTACGTTGATAGTATTCATTCTCAGACACAACTACAAATTACGAAATACTTTTATATAGATGATGTTGGCTACGCTATAATAATTATATAATTTCTCGTATCCGAACTCCAAACAGTGATTTTATTGAGCGATGTTTTTTGGAGAATTATTATATTCATTAATAACATTTTACTAAAGTGTTGTTACATCCTTAACTTCAACATACAGGATCTTTAAACATTCTATATATTTCGCTCATATTAGTAAATTAAATATAATTTTACAGTAATACTTTTATGGTTGTTCATTTTCTAAGAAGTGATCGTAGTGAGCGATATTGTCTTATGGATACATAAATAGGTACGTGCAAAATTGTAAATATAAATACCTTTATATTGGTCAAGGACAATGGCGTTAAATTGTTTTTAATTATTCCGTTGGCGTGTCGGCATATTGCCTGTTAAAAGCATTTGGAATGTTATGAGTAACCTATTACTTCCTAAATTGAAAGTGACATGTAATTTGCATTGATTACCAAATCACAAAGTCTGCGTTCATTTGATGAATAATGCAAATGAAAAACATGCCTTGTAATGTTATCTCATAAAAGAAGCACTGCCTGTTTAGATCTTCTAAAACGTGACAATATGTGAGGTTCAATCAAAGCAATTGTTTTTGCTACTTTGTTCATATGTGAGCCATGAAACCCCTTTATGATTTAACGCGTTTTGTGATTTGACACGTAACAACGCTTATCGTTCGAGATCACATGCAAAACAATAAATAAAAGAAATAAAATAAACAATAACATTATTTTCATTATGAGAACATACAACAATACAGAAAGGCAAACAGATCCATGAAATTATAGTGTTATTACCATGAAATGTCTGGAACTTGTTGACATTGCTTCATTTGGTATGATGTCAACGGGTTTCTTATCTGTATTGAAACAAGTAATCATATAACACTTACTCATTATCTTTAACCAACTGAAGTGCCGCATGATTTATAAAATCGAGAAAGAACATAGTATAATGCATAATATGCATTCGTTCAGATGAAAAAACATCTACAATCAAATAAAAGTTACTTTAACTGGCTTCAATATTGTAAAAAACATAACTAGAAATGTGTCAATCATACGTTTATGCCCACACGTCATTTGTAGTCAAAATGGAATAGGTACATACTTGACGTTTGACATTTGACCTTCAGACTTCGCAATTAATATGATTTCATTAACTTGTTGGTCTTGACCAACCTCCAAACTTAATCTTAAGATGGAAGGCTAACGCATACTCTTAATTGATGTGTTACGTCTTAGTGTTCAAAGTCATGGTCACCTTGGTCGTTGATCTTTATACTGGAAATATAAAGGGAACGGTCGATTGTCTCCGTCCTACTTGAAATCATAGGACTGTAAAAAAAAACGTTTCGTAAGACAAGGTACATGTAGCGAGCAGACAGCGTGATCCCGTATCAAAGTAAAATTGTTCCAATGTTTAAATATAAGCGATGCTCACGCTTAATGATTATCCTCTGTTCGTTGATAGTTATTGATACATGAATCAGATACACAATGTGCATGTTTTTCTTTAATGATTTTTATTATTATCAAACATAAAGTGAACGAAATTTAATTATTATTGCAATATAATAATAATCATTATATACGTCACAAATATTCTGCGGTTCTTAACAAAATAAAATTATTTAGTTTTATTTTAGTATCATTATTCTATAATTATAAAAGGTGAAAGTCAAAGTTTAATCAACTGCAGGCAAATGGCAACAAAACATACGGTTGACTGCTGATACATTCTGTTTTCTTGAAGGTTCCATGATAATCGCCGTATGAATACATCTGCTGATGTTTCTAAATTCAAAATTTTACTATTTCATTTTTAAACGTTGAATTCTGCTTAAGCCGGTGCTAGGGGACGTCGACGGTAGTTTGCACGTGACAGTACTTTCCAGAAACAGGCTCAGTTAAACAGAGTCTGCAACATTTTCAATTATGCAATGGGTAATTAAAGCGGCGTGCATATCAGAAAATGTGTTGAAATAAAGTTTATTTAAGGAACGATAATTTGACAACAGAAGTTAATGCTAAACCATTACTTAATTAGTTAATCAATCATTTTCTCATTCATCCCCAACTGAACTCATTTCTTAGTGGAAATTTTAACAGTAATTTCTTTTTTTTTTACAAAATTAAATTAAAGTGAAATCTTCAAGACTAGTTGTTTATTAATTTGTTGATTTAGTAAACAAAAAAAAAACATGATTTGATTTTCCATTATGTAGCACGAAGCTGAGGGTTTTTTTTAAATCATCTTTTGAATTAGTTTTACCTTACAAATTTACGTAACGATTGTAAGAAAACTACCCGCTTATATGACTGAAATACTCTTGGGAAAACAAACAAACAAATATACGTATACGCTTAAAGAGTAGGACAAACAATTATTATATTTTCTTATATAAAAGCCTTAAAATTTGTAAGCAAAGATTACATCGTACACTAGATTTAAGATGTTTTATTGTGTCGCCTTCAAACAGGCGATATAAAGGGGTTACTTTTGTTGGCGGCGTCGTTGTCCGCATCGGCGTCGTCTGCGTCCCCTTAAGCTTGTCCGGAGCATAAATCATAAGTCATTATCAGTTGGATTGACTTCAAACTTGGTATGCATGCTTCTTATAATGACTCGAAGTGCAGTGCATAAGAAGCGGTACTTTGCACTTCTTAATTTTTAAGTTATTGTCCTTTGTTAATTTTCATACTTTATTGTTGTCCGGGCCATTTATCCTAAAGTATAAAAGCTATAAATTGAAACTTCATAGGATGATAGATTTTATTAAGAAAAAGTGCAGTGCACAAGAACCAGTACCCTGTATTTCTTATTTTTTGAGTTATTGCCCTTTGTTAATTTTCATACTTAATTTTGTCAAGGCCATTTCTCCTAAAGTATAAATGCTAGGGTCTTTAAACTTCATCTCATTAAGAAAAGGTGCAGTGTACAAGAACCGGTACTCTGCTCTTCTTATTTTTGAGTAATTACCCTTTATTTATGTTCATACTTAATTTTTGTCCAGGCCATTTCTCATATAATATAAAAGCTATGGACTTGAAATTTCACAGGATGATAGATCTTATTGATAAAAAGTAAAGTGCACAAGAACTGCTCCTCTGCACTTTTTTTTGAGTTATTGCCCTTTGTTAATTTTCATATTTCATTTTTGTCCTGGCCATTTCTCCTAAACTATATTGTTCACAAGGCGACACATCCGACTCGCGGAGTTCTAGTTTAAGAAATAATATCGGTCTCAGTGATGTTTATCGGCTCCTAAACACTGGAGTTAAGTGGAGTTTTGATACATTGGAATTGACTTATTGTTTATTTTGTGTTCTATATCAAATCTTGTGTAGATTCCGAGAAAAACAATACGCGTGAACAAACTATTTTTGCAAGACAGGTCGATTAAGAGACACTATGCATCTACAAAGCGCTTGTTTCTTTTACAAAACATTGATATTTATTATTAAATGCTTATGTTTATAAATGTTATTTTGGACAGACTTAAAACACTTTCAGACAAGTTTTATAACTGAATCGAATATCATATTGTTTTAAAAGTAATTGTAATTAACATGACTCTATAATCTTCTACACATTTGAAATTTGCCACCTATTTTAATTTCTATAACACTAGATGGTTAGAGTAAACAAAATGACTTGTGTTTAACTTCTATATACGTACTACGAGACGCGGGACATCGACCCCTGCGTACTTGCGCTAATGGCATTTTAAGGAACATCACATCTTTGAAGCGATCTGCCATATATATAATGATGGATTTTGTACGTGTATTATTAAGTAAATTACATCTTAAAATGTAAATTAAGAGAAAACAACAACCGTATAAGAAGAGTTATTTATTGAAATGTCTGAGATTTTTATAATAGTTTTATGATAGTTTAGTAAGGTCGAAAGATACACACTTCTGTTAACATAGTTAGTTAATATGTGCATTTAACTAATTGTATTCAGCTTAATCCTATTAGATTATTTCATAAAAGAAATAAATATAATGATAGAATTATTTTGTTTCCATGATATCATGGGCGTTTTCAAAAAAGGTTGAACTATGGAATATCTTTGTTACTTGATACAAATTATGTTTATGTTACACAGGGTTTTAACGGTTAGCAATGTGTTATTGCATGTGTCATTCGCTTGTAAGGAAAATCGTAGACATATTCCTTCCCTACATATACTTTTGAGAGTTAACTATATTAAAATATAAATTAACTACAGTCAGCACATATACAAGTTTGTACACTTGATCTAAATACATGTTTAGGTTATATATACTCTCTTTTATTCTTAGTGTACATATGAAACGATTTGTGATAACAAGGGCAATATATTGTGCCATGAAATGAATTGGTTCTTACTAGATTAGCTTGTTTGAGGAAAATATTTTCGCAATCATTTTAGGCATGTTGCAAACTACTGTTTGAACATGTTTGACTGGTACTGATATTATTTCGTTACAGTCACGTGCATACAGAACAACGGGTTAAATAAACATTATCCCATATTCGGAATATTTCAATAGTATACTCTTTTAGCCTTGCGCTATTCATTCTATTGTTATTTAATGATAATTTTATTTAATGTGTTTCACATTAGACGCTATTCCAAAATTGTCCTTCTTGAAGAATAGGAACATTGCCAGGCATAGTGGAGTAAGCTTGCATGATTATAAATTGACTTTACATGGATAAGTATAAATTTTGTATCAATGTTATAAATATAATTGATAAGGGGTGCATGCTGTCTTTTTTTCTTGGGAAGAAGCACTTTGCTTTTGATAACATTATATATACATTGCTTGAACTGTATTTGCTTACACAATCTTAAAGTATTTTAAAAGAAATGAAGTAATATTTTAAACGAGAAGCAATTTATAGACTCTTTAAAGGCAATCAGTATTTTTAAATATTCAATAGGAACTTGAAATGGATTCGTGTTTAAATTGGAACAATCTATTGAATAAATAATTATGAGATGTCTATCCAAGTCTGTGAATCTGACTTACGGGATATTCGCCGAGGCTGAAACATTGAAGTCTTCATATGATAAAGTTTAATATGTTTCATCATATGTGATTTTTACATGATTTATCTTAAGTTAAGCAAAACAACCTATAATGATGATAATCATTTTGAATTATTTTTGAAGAATTACTTTTTATCATTTCTAGCATCATTAATTTGCTCTGTGCGACATTTTCATTGCATACATCTTACAAAGTATTTTGATTGTTCAAATACAACCATTGGGAGTAATGAGAAACACTAAATGACATTATATTGATCATCAGATGCAGACATGAAGGAAAATTGACTTACCGGAATCTTAAAGGTGTTTAACTTACGAAGCATTTATGTCCAATCAGTCAAATTATAAGCGTTAATTACATTAATCCAACGCTTCTAGAAATTATTATTTCTATAGGGATATGGAGATATTATTAACTAAAATAGAAATAATAGAATACGTGTAAATTGAATGTACTTTATGACTGACAATCCAGCATTACTGAAAATAAAAACCTGGTACATGTACTGTGTTGTTTATTTGTTTTGTACACTATTGTTTTGTCTTTTAGTAATTATGTTAAATATATGAACATGTAAAAAGGAAAATAACAAATGCCCTCGAGGTCAAGGAGATAATGACACAAATCTGTGCACGTTCTCTTGATACTTACGCTAATCGAAAAGTAATGTTTATAAAGTATATGACTAACTAAATAGTAATGATGTTTGAAGTTTAGACTTGCTATTAGGAATCTAAAATGATATCGTCGTAATTACTGCATACATGTATAACGTTTATTGGTCACTGATCGTCATAATTTTGTAGAAACATTTTGTTAAATAAACCTTTCAAGGGCCAACACTTCTACGTATCGTTTCCGAAAAAAATCACAGTTTGGCTATGATCTAGTTTTGTGCAGCTTAACTGGCTTTTATGATACGCATATTGCATTCAATTTACATTAGAAAGATACATGTATATTTCAGATTCAATGAATAAAATGTATGTATCATTTAATTAACGAATGTTTGAGTCACACTACACACCTTCTCTGATACACACTCTTTAAAATATATTGTGCGTTTCATGAAATGAAATGGCTTTTAAATGACTTTTACAGTTTAGTAGATCACAACATATTTTACCGGTATATGCTTATGGCTAATAAAACAACATACATGTATAATCTAGATTTCACAAATCTTTGGAAAAGTAAAATGAAGAAATGGAAACAACTTTATTTTTTTAAATCAGGCAGCCAAACACCGTGTATAATAACGGTCTGATGAGTAATTTCGAAAGTAGTTAACTTTTAATCTTTATTTTATTTGCATGCGTTATCATAAAAGTGTTTACAAAAAGTAATGTTAATAATCCGAAACCATTATTAGTGTTATACTTTAAATGAATTGCTTTCGCGAAATCGACGTCATTCATGAGTATGTATAGTTTATAAGTCTTAATACTTTATTTTGGAATGCGTTATATTGTAACTTACATCAAAGCACGTGGACTTGTCTGTAAACATGAATAAACTTATACATATCTGGAATCAAGTGATCCCTCGGAAGCATTAAAAACATAAAATTTGCATGAATGTTGCAGACTCGATATGATTGAGTCTGTATACGAGGGATAAAGTAAAAGTGCAACCTCTCTCTCGCCCCACTGGACCGGCTTGAGCGGGACTCAATTGTTAACACTCCAAAGTACTGGAATCATTGATCCCAAACGACCAGAAAGGTATAACGACACTGATATAAGTAAACATCAAAGAGAGTAAATATAAATACATTTGGATAAAAAGCGAAGCCCTATTGAAATAACAAGGATAATTATAAACGCAATAATGGTTTCTACAATAAAATAGATCTTTTACTATAATATTAACATTTATATCATGATTATTTCATCATTGTTATGATAAAGGCTCAAAACATGTCCATTGTGAAGCAGAGTTTTTACATTTTACAATTTTGCGCAACCACAATAATTTAGTACACGGCAACAATACCTATAATATTAAATCAAGTATCACAAAATGTAAATAAAACAGATTTGAATGCAGTCTGGTTTTGACTCTTTAATGGGCATGATGAAAACAATAGTAATAGTTATTAAAAACAAACAAAACAAAAGGTACTGCAATTCATCATTTTTGTTATATTCTGGGAATTTCATTTCTGTTCAAAGACTTAGAAAATAAAAGATGTTTGATTATTCTATTTGTGCGTTTAACGAATTGCCCGTTGAACACGTTAACTTTGTGCCTTTCGTCTGAAAACTTGAAAATGACATATTATCATTATCATTATCATTATAATTGTGTAAATTACTTCGTCGTTAAAAGAAATGAAGCCATTAAAGTTGCGGTAATATATTACTTCATCAGGAAATCAATGCAATATCCATACGTACTATATTATTAAATATACATTTAATGAACAATTTGATAAAAATATCAGTATGAGTTACGCAATTATGTAAGGAAAAAACTATTAAAATATTCAACCAATTATTTGACGCATACTCAATTTTAATAACTATAATGCTTGGAGCTGTTAAATTCTGCTATGAATTGGTTATTTTTAACTTTAAAGTGTTCTGTTGGTTCGATCTTCGAAAGGGGGAAGGGGTGTTGCTACTATAAAGCAGTATTTTTTGGGGGGATATCACTTTAATCAAATACTATCTCAATTAAGAAGTCTATATAATATGGATATTATATATTGTATAATAATCCATTCTGAAAATTAGAAAGCAAATTAATGTAAAACTTACTTCACTTTTACAGTTAGTTGTTTAATGGCATAAATTGGACGTTATTGTTTCAGTTTGTGCACGTGCAAATATTCAGCGGGCCGATAATAAGTTCTCGGTCCGGGCCGCAAACTCATAATAAGTCATGTGACACTCATAACCAGTCGAAATCATAAAAAGGCATTCCGAACCAAACGGTTAAGTTCACCGAGCCTGCAACTTTTTCAATTTTGTCGTGTTGGGCTTTCTTAAGGAATTCTGTTTTTCTTTATTTTAAAATAACTTGCCCCTCGCCGTTGTTAGTTCGAATCCTGTCCGAGACTTTGCAATATTTTATGTGAGAAATTTATCGAGTTAGCGAATGTATTTTTTATGTGATTTAGCTATCTAGTTAACGAATGAAGGTCGGCCGTTAATCTCAGATGCCCGCTCGTGCCTGAAACAATGAACGAATGATCAGCCTTGAAGTCAAACAGTTCACTTCATTTTATGTAGAAATTTGTTATGTTTGCTTTTAAAATATTTTCAGATACATACCACAGATTCTTGGTAAAATGGCAAGCATGGAGTTAACAGAGCTTATTTATTTGTGTTGGGCTAACGAAAGTTCAACAGTGTTCAAGTATATTTAACATACGCCTTTTTTTATTTTTTTTTCTGTTAAAACACGTTATTATTCTAGAAAACACTCACAATATAATTCAAAGAAAGGGTTTTTGGCTGTATGATAATTATCTTAATTAATATCTCAGACAAGAATATTGGACATTATTTTTTCTCTTTTATTTTTGACCTTATCATTCGAAAGACTGTTTAAATTTGTGTTTACACTGAATTTAGCATAAAATAAACTTGCAAGACACCGCGAAAATACTGAACAATATATAACATAACAAGTATGGATAACATGTTAACAAAATAACACACATCATTTTTCATTTTTTTTGTTTTGGGGTAACCTTTAATCCTGAGCTCTGGCAATGTATAAAAAAGCAGCAGAAGAATTATATTTGACAGATAACTTGAAAAAAACAACTAGAATATCCGAAAATACAAAGAAACTGAAACAAAGTCTTGAAACATTTGCTGACCAACGCATAACTTTTCGTTGTGAAGTTCCATCATTAATTGGAACGAATTGTTGCATGTCGCAGACAAATGAGACATCTCCGTATATATTCCCGTTGCCGACGATATCCTCGCAGTCCACATTACAATCAACAGAGCATATACAGCACGTGCTTACTGCTGCGTGTTCAACATTACAAGATGTGTTCCAACTATGCCCAAAAAAGGCGACAGAAGTACTTGTATGGTTGTTATCCGATACAGATCGCAATCGGAATCCAGAACTGCCACATTCTTTACCCGTTGCTTATGCTATGAAAGGATATAGCCTCGAAACTGATAGCATGAGGAAAATGCATGACAATATCTTAGATGTATGTGCTTCAAGGGATATAAATGGGGCATGTAGCTGTTTTGATGGACAATGGCTAAAGCTAGCAGATAGAGATAAGAACGACAAACCACTTACAAAAAATTCAGCTGCAGCGTGATGTTTGGGATTTAGCAACAAAAACAAATCGAAACATTATTGTTACTGAACTTGCTAAAAATAGTACTGTGCAAAACAATGACAATGATCTTATCATTGAAAAGGGATCGACTGGAACTATCTATGTTTCATGTGCGGTCCTTGCCAATGTGATGAAATCTTATATTAAATCTTTAACGCGTACAGATAACGGAAAAAGTAGATAAGCTCCAAGATGACTGTGTCAGCACTGCAGATAATATAGGAAGTCTACCTGATAAAGCTTTGGAGACTGTAATTTATGACAGCAGTTAAGTGAAAGATTTAATCAGTCCGGAATCTTGTAGTCCAGAATCACAAGATTCCGTTTACAATAATGAAAATGATGATTCAAACTCTTCTAACCACAGACACTGTTTAACAGGGATCGACAATAAAAATAGAAAAACTTCTGACCAGGACCTTATGAAAATATTGGACAGCTTGCAGAAACATGAAACAGTTTCTATCAGCAATAAATGGAAAGAAAAATCATTGTCTAGTTTAAAGGTGATTTATAATCAATGCATAAACTGACACATGATGAAATGAATGAAATGATAACTGAGACTGAACCAGTTCAGAAAACTGCAAGTTCAGAAAACTGCAGGATTTTTGTTCGAAAATCCTGGAAACACACGGAAAAAGCAAATGCTTTATGTAAATTAATTGGGAGTGGGATTGAGTTAGAAATTGTAAAGTGTGTTAAAAAAGTTTATACACTAAAAGAATGTGCATCGAAAGTTGTGCTTGCAAGTAAAAAGGAATTTAAAAAAATGTGTTCAATAGTGTGTATGCTTCCTTTAAATTTCAAGAAGAATGCCTGAAATGGGAAAAAGAAAGACCATTTAGTGCAAAAACAGAGGTAAAAGGTGTTGGTAGGGTAGAGTGGTTTTAATATCCCGAATATAGCGAGAAACGGCGCAAACTTGAACGTAAATGTGTAGATGCACATCACTTGTTAGTTAACTTGCGTGTGAAAGTGTGCAAGGACGGTGTAGAAGATATTCAGAAAGGTGCATGGCATGCAGTTGCTGAGAATGTTAGTTCAGTGACAAGTAAAAGTTTAGTTGTCGATTTAGTTGATCGCCAGAGCAATGCATTCGCATTAAGAACGTTTTCAGAAAAGGTTGAACATGAAATGAGAAAACTTGGATTTGAAAAAGAGGCTGAATTCTGCTATCTAATACGATCATGGTACGAAGCCAAATACGATCCTGGGTTATCAGCTGTCAAGCGAATCTCTAGCAGACTTAATCTTAAGCACTACTTATTAAAAAATGTCAACTTTGAGACATTTCCTCCGTATGGCATGTATGTAAAAGGCTTTCCCAAAGTCTGGTTTGAGAGCATTTTACAAAGAATAGATACTACTATTCAGCTGTACGCAGTAGTTCCATCTGGTAGCTACAAGTAAAATATGACAAGTAAAATGGTTTCCTGCGGGGAACATTTTTAATGATATAAAGATATTTCATTTAACTATTTTCAACATTGTTTTGGGAGAGGGGAATAAATAAACGTTTGTATCAGGAATATAGTTGACAATAATCGATCAATATAGAAGAATGACTTTGGAAACTGGTGACCGTTGATGACTGGAGCAGGTCGAACATAAAACAATTATTTCTTTTTAAGAAAATGATTAAATAGGCCTACCATTTTATGAATAATTCCAAGCAATAAAAAAAAGTAAACACACAAGTTTACGCAGAAAATATCTACTGTATATTTTTTATGGCAGATGCCACTACGAATATTTTAATTTTGTAGATTTTCAGTATAAATAATTTATTGTTTGTAAAATTTGAGATATATATATTAAAGAAACAATGATAATTTTCAAATACATCATTCAAGTTTTTCCACCTTAAACAGTTCAATAATTATAGAAAATTAGAAATATCGCGTAATAGTTTTTTGTTCTTAATTAGGTGTAATTCTGACTAATTCCCTAGAGGTAATTCCGTAACGTACCGACAAACGGTATTTAGCCAGGTTTTCGAAAAGGTCAATTAACCAATCGCGTACGGTTTACAGATCACATGCTCCTCCATGTACCGAAAACAGGTCACGTGCTCCTCCATGCCTCAAAAGTTAAACGCGTACCAATACCCTGCGGTCTCCAGACCGCAAGGAATAAACAAGATCGACAAGGAAAGGCGGCGTTCAATGAACGTAGCCCCCACCCGGCCCAGCAACAAGCGCCAGCGGCAATGAGCCCAGGAGGACCTCAAAGTAAGTTTCATGTAAACAACTTATTTCATAACAAGACATGCCCACGGACAAAATGTCGAGCTTCGGATCAAGGAGAAAGATGTATACATAAGTGAGATGTGCGCAATGTCCTCTTTATAACCAAGGCAAAATCTTTACATTGTATCATTTAGGTGACCTCTGACCTAGTAACGGCAAAGTTGACGACAATCCGCCTGGCTATGGAGAACATTTTTCCCGAGTTATATCAAAATCCCCCATGAATGTAAAAGTTACACACCGGGCACGGGTTTTGCGCTGACCCCCAAGTGTGACCTTGACCTTTGAGATGCAGACCTGGGGTTTGTATGAGACACACCATCCCATTATGGTGAACATTTGTATCAAATTATGTATTTTGTAATCCTTCAAAGAATGAGCAAGATATTGACCGGACAAATCCAGGCCAACAAACATATCTTTATTTTTATTTTACCTTTGACCTCTATTGACCGTTACCTTCATTTTGAACCAAACTCAAAATGAAGAACATTTCTGCTCAATTATATCAAAATACATGCATGTTTATGAAAGTTATACACTAAATATATGTTTTAATTTGTTATTTGACATTGGACACAAAAGTGCGACTTTGGTTGGACACTACGCTTTCCTCTTTTGATTGCATCTGACGGACCAAGTGGGAGACTCTATGATGGATAGTTCGTAAAGCCCTTTGGGACTGAATTGTCTTAATGTTCGTCTTCTGCCTTGCTTCGTCGGGCCCTTGTAGGTGATTTTCTTGTTGCTCTGTCTTCCTTTAGGACATTGAGTACTTTTGTTATGGTCATTGGGTTTACTTTTATATGTTTCTACATGATCATTTTAGTGTTTTACTTATTTAACCTTTTGTAACCATAACAACTATTAGATTTTCACTTGGCGGGAATTCATTTTATTTACACTTTCTCGTTTATAGGAATATGGTGGGGCTAAGAGCGAGGTTTGGTGCACCATTAACCGGTTTAAAACTCCCTATTAGTCATTTTTATGGTGCTGACCGTTCAAAGGCGGCGCCTCTCTGTGTTCCCCTAATGTATTTCTATGTTCATTCATACTGTTTTGGTGATATTTATGCTTGTGTCCCTTTTTGTTTTCTCGTCTACGGTAAGTATCTTCCCCATTGCCTCTAGTTTTTATTTCTTTGATTAACCCCACCCCCCTTCCCCCGGTCTCCTGTCCCCTTCCCCTTTGTGGGCCTATTATTATTTTCTTTGAATTCCTAATCAGTTACAAATTATTTATCATTTAATGATTGACGTGTCGTTGCTCGTCCTTTTTATGTTTGGGGTCCGCCTGGGCTCCTTGCCAATGGTTCTTGTTGCTGGGTCATATGGGGGTTGCGTTCATTGAACGCCGCCTTTCCTTGTTGATCTTGTTTTTCATATTTTGACCTTTGCCACAAACACTTGCATTTTTTGCATGACACTCCGCCTTCCATAGTTATATCAAAATCCCTCTACGCATGTAGAAGTAACACTCCAAACACTGATTTGCACTGTGTGACCTTGGGTTTTGAGTGCGGCACACTATCCCATCATGGCGAACATAGACGGACTGACGCATGGACGTTCATACACAGAAAAATACGCCAAAAGTGACGACTAAGTAGAGCTCACCGCAGGCGGGCTCGACAAAAGTTTAAATTGTTTGAATATACTTCATGTATTGCAAAAGTAACTTTATTAATTTTTGCTAACAATTTTGTACTTTTACTCAGTGTGACAACATTTTTTTTAATTTTAAGTGGATAACAAGAGCCATGTCAACATGGCCATCCCCCGCCGAATGTGTTTGCTCATTGGAAGAATGTATATGTAGTAGAACAGAATAATTCTATTTTAAGAGGTCTTTTGGTAATGAAAAGTTATGGCTATAGTGATTACAGATTTGAAACCTATGTGAATACTGATGGCTGAAAATAACAAAGGGCAAATAACTGAAAAATAATGCAGGGTAGGTTATCATTCTTGTGTGCTGCATCCTCCTTAGTAAAATCTATCCACCTATGAAGTTTCAAGTTGATACCTCAAATACTTTTTGAGAAAAAAATTGAATTGAAAAATTAAGTATGAAAAATAACAAAGGGCAATAACTCAAAAATTATAAAAGGTAGAGTTATCATTCTTATGCAGTGAACACCTCCTGAGTGAGATCTATGCACCTGTGAAGTTTCATTTTGATATCTCAAAGGCTTTTTGAGTTATACTCTGGACAAAAATTAATTTTGAAAAATAACAAGGGGCAATAATTCAAAAATAATGCAGGGTAGAGTTATCATTCTTAAGCACTGCACTCCTCCTCAATGAGATCCATCCACCTTTGAAGTTTCAAGTTGATAACTCAAATACTTTTTGAGATAAGCACTGGACAAAATAGCATAAAAAAAACAAAGGGCAATAACTCAAAAATTGTATAGGGAAGAGTTATCATTCTTGCGCACAACATTCCTCCTCAATAAGATCTATCCACCTATGACATTTCATGTTGATATCTCAAACACTTTTTGAGTTGTGCTCCACTCAGGTGAAAAACTAGGTATGAAAAATAACAAAGGGCAATAACTCAAAAATTATGAAAGGTAGAGTTATCATTCATGTGCACTGCACACCTCCTGAGTGAGATCTATGCACCTATGAAGTTTCATGTTAATATCTCATAGGCTTTTGGAGTTATGCTCTGGACAAAAATCAATTTTGAAAATTAACAAAGGGCAATAACTCAAAAATCATGCAAGGTAGAGTTATCATTCTTGTGCACTGCACTCCTCCTCAATGAGGTCTATCCACATATAACATTCCTCCTCAATAAGATCTATCCACCTATGACATTTCATGTTGATATCTCAAACACTTTTGAGTTATGCTTCACTCAGGTGAAAAATTAGGTATGAAAAATAACAAAGGGCAATAACTCAAAAAATATGAAAGGTAGAGTTATCATTCATGTGCACTGCACACCTCCTGAGTGAGATCTATGCACCTATGAAGTTTCATGTTAATATCTCATAGGCTTTTGGAGTTATGCTCTGGACAAAAATCAATTTTGAAAAATAACAAAGGGCAATAACTCAAAAATCATGCAAGGTAGAGTTATCATTCTTGTGCACTGCACTTCTCCTTAATGAGGTCTATCCACCTATGAAGTTTCAAGTTGATAACTCAAATACTTTTAGAGATATGCTCCGGACAAAAATGTCGGACGGAAGGACGGACGGACGGACGGAAGGTCGGACGGACGGACGGAGACTGTTTCTATATCCTCCGCCGAAAATTTTCGGCGGGGGATAATAACATAAAGATTTTGTTTCAGGGATCACGTTTTTGATCGATTTTAACGAAGGAGGAAAAAAAGGCAATCAAAACCTTCTGATATTTCAAAGCCACATGAGGTGTCAAGAGGTTGTCTCTCTGTACGTCAACAGCACAAATGTGATGAATCGAAAATTTTAGCTAAAACTCGATTAGGAATAGAACTAAAAGAATCATTTACTAAAAAGAATGTATTCATTACATACCTAAAGACACTTGCAATCAATTTTGACCATATTGTAAATCCAGTACATACAATTGAATTGATTTCTTTTGTAATGTATAATCAGTGTTGCGATAATAAATAAATACAAAACACTGCATATCTTGCATATCTTCTATACCTCCGTGGTCGAGGGGTAAGGGTCGATGACTTCTAAACCAGTTACCTCTCTGGCGTGGGTTCGATCCCCGGGAGATGCTTTGGTAGTTTAGCGCGGAGGAAGGTAGCCTAGTACTGGAATAACTTTCCAGGAACGATGGTTAGGAAACTCCCCGCTTATATGACTGAAATACTGTTGGAAAAAATGCTTAAAATGAAACAATCAAACAAACAAACAAACAAACTGCATATCTTCCAAATATGTAATATACATTTAATGTGTTATTTAAGTAGAAATGAAAGAAATCTTTATCCGATTCTATCTGCATACTTTGCTGTTTTAAAAAAAAACAACAACAACAAAAGAAAAAAATAGCATAATGAAGAACAAAAGAAAGTATAACCCTAAACATGGCCTATTGTGCACGGCGGTAAACTTAAAAGGAAACACGCAAAACATACTGTAAATGCTACTAAGTTTAAAATGTTTATGAAGATTAATAGTCAGTGAAGCTTGCTGAAACGTACGCAAAATATTTCCCCATAATTGTCTCAAATTGTGTAACTGGAAAACTGATTACATTTACATATTCTAGCTTAAACTTACTGACATACATTTTCCTATGTTTGTATAAAGAAGATCTAATTTAAAATACTGTTCGCACCGTGCGCACTGATATCCCTCTGAATCTGTATGGATGTTCATATGTCCTTTCAAATAGTCATTTCTCTTAAATGTCTTGCCGCATTTCTTACATGCGTATCTTTCTGCGTTTTTATTACAGCACTTTGCATGTCTTTTTAAACTTGTGCTATACTGAAATTTCTTATCACATTTTTCACATGTCTTAACGCCTGTATGCTTTGCTACGTGTCCGTCAAAAAAAAAACTTTCTGAAAAATCCTTTCCCACAAAAATGGCAAAAGAACTTGTGATTATCGTGATGCTTGTTTAAATGCATTTTTAAGGCAGATTTTGTTTTGTATAGTTTTGAGCATACCTCACACTGAAACGGATCACTTGAATGTGAAGTTACGTGTATTTTAAAATCATTTTCTGTTTTAAAAATATTATTACAAATGAAACATCTAAATTCAACATCACCATGTTTTCTCTTAATGTGTTTGTTTAAATTACTCCTTGATGAAAACTGTTTTTCACAAATAGCACAGGTGTTATTCTGATCGCTATTATTGTTTACATCAGCATTAGGAACAACAGCATCGTATACATTTACACTTTCAACAGTTTCTTCCTCATCTGTCTCTATCGGAATATCGTACTCAGATTCCGTGCCACTGCCACTGTCCAGCCACTGAAGCCCAAAGCTATCCAACATAGCTGTGGCAACTTAAAATGAAAGTAAATGTAACAAAGCTTCAATGTCACTTCTTTACTACACTACTAGCCTAAAAATTTAAATTTCAAAACTTGGTTTGTTGGAAACAAGTCTCGGCAAAACAGATGACAAAGCGCTTCATACATACATATTAACCATTTAACAATATGTGTGAGTTCCAAATAAAGTTAGAGTTACAGTTGTTAATGTATATTTGAAGAAAAGATCAGTATATATTGGGCAGTTTTTCAAAAGCATGTGAAACCACGTGCAACAGAATCATTCTATAGTTATTTATGATACAGAAATATGGTTAATTGAATAGGGTATATAATGTTTGAGATTGTTTATAGTGACTCACCAGTTTACTATCCATTTTAGCTTGAAATCACTGAAAATAATAAAGAAAACCAAATCATACATAGATAGGCTCCTTCATGTACTCACTCAAGCAATAACAGCACCAGTTTATATCTGTAAATATTTAAAGGCACATTACGCCCCAGAAATTAATATTTCTTCCATCTTAAGAAGAATTCTATAACATTAATGTAATGGTTTTGGAGCAAGGAGGGTCCTTATCATTGATAAAAAGTAAAGCTGAATGTGAAAACATTGGCCGTAAAAGTAGCAAAGTGTAAACAAAATAGTATTTTGGGTTCCAAACAAAATACAAGACCATTATAGCCAAAAAGGCAACGGTTGTAATAGGGGAATGAGAAACTTTTTGGAAACTATAGCAGGAAAGCTATAATAGGCATTTAAATAGTATAACTCTCAAGTTATCATTTTAAATAATTAAAGAAAAAAGTGACATATTTCAAATAATTGAGAAACCATCTTGCACGCAAAAATTTTAACAGTGTGAAGGCTGCGCTTACGTCAGACAGGATGAGTTCAGTTTTAAGCTCTTTTTAAGTTAAAACGCACCTATTTCTAGAAGAATGAAATAGAATCTACATGACGTTGTCAATACAGGTTTTATTGATTTTATATGGACATTTTACGAGGCTAGATGGAGTTCAATGTGGATTAGTTTTGGACACAAAGCTAACTTGATAAAATTGGTTATACTGGAAGACTACATTGTATACACCCTAGTAGTTCATGGGTTACACTCTATAAGGTTGAAAAAATACAAGTCTACAATTATTTAAAAGTTCACATCAAAATCGATACTTCAGCCAAACCATATATTCTCAGTTTTTTCGGCTGGTATTCAACCGTTTTATGGGAACATTTGTCTTTTTGAATATAATATTCTATTGTCAACAATGGCTTTTTTATATCAAATAATTTATTATATAGTACATTACTATGTGTAAAAAACAAAAATGCTTGTCCAGTGCGAAGTACAATTATTATTTTATAAAATAAAAATGAAAACAAAAATAAAACACAAATTTTATTTAGATCTATATATTTTGAAAAATAAACAACGGGCCTTTTATTGGATTTCTATTTAAATCAACCCGGTTCCCGATCCAACGGCAGTCCGTTTCCATCCAGACAATTGCATTTTTGGCAATTTCTTTTATAATTGAATAATTTTAAGCATAAATTTATACATTGATTAACTTTCCTAAAACAACATATTCTGTCTTATTTTCTTTAAAAAGGAGTAACAAAGTGATAAAATTTAGTTTACATTTTGTTTTCTGGAGAAAAACCACTAATATCTTTTAAAGCAAGCAGGAAAACATAATGACGTTTGTGCTTACATACTTACTAAACATCGTAATGTTCCGCGGTACCAGTTATATTACGAATAATAGGGAGAAAACAAATTAAAAGCTATTTTTAAGAGCATCCGAAAATCGACTCACCTGTTTGGATCACCGCCTTTGAATCAATACGGTGCTTGAAATCCGAATCAGTTCATTAACGGGAAATTAGTCCAAATCAACCCGGAACGATTATGCACCGTGGTTGTTATAACATTTTATGTTTAATGTTATCAGATAAAAATTCTGTATTAAAAAGATAAAGTAAATGATGTCATGCTCTTTGTATCAGTCCGTTTTCTATTATTGTAATTTAAAATAACATGCATACCCTATCAATTGTTTCGTTTCAAAAACCACTGTTCCAGTGTTATAACGGATCAAATCTTGCAGCTAAAATACTACAACATTGATGTTGTCTTTGTGATGACAAGGTATCAAAATAGCTGTTCTAAGAATAGGGCCTGATCGATTGTTTTCCTTTCTTTATATTATCAATCTAGGAGTCGATCTAATCTCTTACTGATAAGCAGGACCATAACACGTAATCGAAGAAGACAATTACACGGAAGTAAATTTTAACTTTGGCGAACATATAATACACGAGAAACGCTTCATTAATGCAGAGGAGCGTTACCTGACAGTTCTCAACTTTCTAATGTGTTCAGCTAATTTACAAAAACTTTTTGATTGGATAATGTAACAAATAATATGCCAATTTCAATTTTGGATGCAATACGTTTTTTTATTTCTTAAGAAACTTGCAAGCAAGTGTTTATTTTTTCAGGCAATTTACCGTTAACAAGATAATCAAACGTTTGCTTTACTACATCGTTGAATATAAATGGCGATATCTCAAGATTCGCAAAAATAATACTCGAGCAAATCTTTATGTTTGACTTTTGTCATTATGTTAAAAAGAGATATTTTATGAAACTATTATTATATTACAATTTTTAAGCAATATTTGAGTATTATCTTGTTGATTTAACAGCTTTGGTGTTGTTGTTTTGTTTTGCATTATTGGTAATGAAGACACACACTTTGTTCTGATACAATAGCTATAAACAATTAAATTATATATTGCACTTTGAAAATATAAAACATAATTAAGTGTTTCTAAGGACTAATTTTCAATGAAATATATATTGTATCAAATATCACAGATTCCTTATAGCAACTATTTTGATTTTAATCATAATTTAATAATTATGCTGAATTGATGAATGCGTTTTGGAAATAAACGATATATGCCGTACTTTTAGATATTTTTTAATACTTTATGTAAAAAATACCGTGAAAATTTTCATTATAACTTGACATTTATACGAAGATCAATTCAAATAAACTAGCTCTACAATAATTTAGATGAAATTAAATTTCGAATTTAAGTGTGTTTGATTTTGTACCATATTACATATACATGTATTAAGCTTATTTAAAAATCTTTATAATTGGGTTATCAAAGTAAATAACATTGCAAGTGCTGGCGATAGGCAATTTTGCTATTCTTTTTAATACGATTGACGTAATCTCAATTAAAACAAAAATATGTTTAAAATAATGGAATACGATTGATGTAATCTCAAGAAAACCAAAAACATATTTATAAAAATGAACCCAAGTGTACCTACATAATCGTGTCTATGGAGTTTAACTTAACTTAAAAGTAGGAGAAAAAACACTCTCTTTGTTTTCATTGAACAATTGACATTGCAATGTGATTTATTGCATTAATAAGCAAAAGAAGCACAATATATTTTGTTGATTATTCACATTTGATTTTACCGAACTTTTTGTAGTTTGATATTAAAAAAAAAATAATACTAAAAACAAGTATCATTTCCACCATTCATATATTTCAGTTATGAATTGTTTTTTCTTTTATTAATGGAAAAAAACTGATGATAGAAAAAAAATTGTTAAGATTGTTTAACTTTTATTCTGTATGTTAGCTGGTGCAACTAACTTACTTTTATACGTATTATCTATCTACATCATCATACAATGTGGTCATTATTTAATTTAACTATATCTCTTATACAATATAATGAACATTACTTTAACAGAGTAAAAATAATTGTTGCTTTGCTTTATAATTATTGCACATATTTCAATGTTTTAAGTTGAAAGTTACGTAAGTAGATATCGATATAAATGCGTAAAAGGCTACCAAAGCAAGTAAATTGTCTTTGTTGTAAAACATCTTATTAACGATCAACGCGCTCATTAAAGGCAAAAATACGTTACATGACAATCGTTCTCCTTTAAAAGTATTGAGCTGACGCACACATTTTTGTGACTGAATAATCAAATTGGTGCAACATTGGACTTACTTCTTTAGTTTTATTCTCATGATGATTCAAGAGAATCGATGATAAATGTTCGTGCTATGTTAAAATTGTTTACCAAAACGTGGTCATGATAATTTGAGGATTCGTAACTATTTTGTAAGTATCATTTGGCTTATACAAAAGCTAAATTTAATCTGCAATTTAAATATTATATTAGCAAAGAGTATGCGTCGAAATGAATTTATTTGATTTTCACGTGTTATGAATATCCCGCAACCTCTTTTAGTAAGATGATAAAGTGGTGCTCCTGTTTGATAAAATACTAAACTAGATTAAAATATTTCTAGAACAATAGTACTTCAACCTGTAAAATACATTACAAGACACGTATTGTGACGGCAATATATGACTTGACAATTTGTTCTACTTGCAATAACTTGCTCTAGTACGATTCATATCTTTCATACAAATTGTAAACCATTTATCAGGCAGATCAAAATATGTTGCCATTATCTTAACCGAAACCTTGACAACATAAAAAAATATGTCAACAATTTCAATAGACTTGTTATTGCTCATTTAGTTTATCGACTTATTCATACAGACGTCAATGAAGTTTTTTCTCGTCTTTCAAAGAGAAACTTTGATGAGATACACAAAATGAACAAGTTATATTAAAATAAAAATTGGATAAGATGTGCTTGTTACTTAAAAACTCTTTTATTAGCATAAAATAAGTTAACAGAATTTTTAACAATAAGGAAAAATGCTGAAAGCAAACAAAATTTTAAGGAAGCAACGAGAAAAGTTTCCATTATATAGTTAAATGACGTTTATAATAAGATCAAACCTAGAAGGTAATATCTTGATCAATCTATATGAAAATAACATCACCATTTCCGTGTTGTGTTTTGTTTTTTATTTCAGACAAGTATTTTGCTAATTTCCTTTTTTGTAATTGAGTAATCATGTCATTTACATTACAATTTAAATTTATAAAAACACTTCAATTGCTTTTACCGAGCAATTTGCCGACTCTGTAAAAGAATAAACAATGATCAATTTAACTACTTCCTTGGAAAAAAAAATAACGTTATCTTCAGATAAAAAGCATAATATTTAAAAGACTCGAAAGAAAGAGTTGAATTTAAATCCGATGAAGACGTTCTTAGACTACTATACTGCATTCTTATATAAATGCTCTTTAAGCAGCATGATTATATTTCAAAGCTGAAAGTGTCTTTTGATTTTAGGAATAAAGTAAATAACATGTAACGTAAATTATATCGAGACATTTATTTCTCTGAAAAAGATATGTTGTATTGTTGAGGCATCATTTTTATAAAATAGTTTTAAATAAAATTCGAATATGATACAATGTTAAGAATTTATCTAATTCTAAACTAATCATTGTTAGTTTTTTCATTGAAATCAATTCAAAATTGTTACTTGTTTTATCAGGTTTGTTGATAATGAAATTCCAAGCTATCGTATATTATTATTGCTCCCGCACCAAAACTGCATCTCTTATAACCGATTCATGTTTTAGCGGAATATCGTTGAAGTCGTCAACAAAATACAACAACTCAAGTGTACACATTGATTGATGTGATAGTTCTATATTTCTATTTCTATTTCAAAAATATGTATAATGTTATGACAATAATTGAATGTGTACTTATTTACTTTCTTGATCAAAATGTTATATTTATGTTATCAGATGAAGATTTTATTAAACGTTGATCCTGTATGTCTTGTGACTGATATTGTTACTATGTGTATACCACACTTGCAAAAAACATATATGTATATAATTATGCAAATAAAACAATTTTCAAACATCGAAGAATATGTAAAATGTGTAATGCAAATATTTGTGCACATTATATTTAATCATTAATTACAAACATTCATTTCTTAATGGAAAATTTGACTTAGAAGTTATAGAAAATAAATTTTTAATTACCTCCCTTTATTTACATTAAAAGTTAAATTGGGTAATATAGTTATAAATAATGCTTATTGGAACTTACAATATTGACAAATCTTAATTTGAGCATCATATTTATGAAATAAAACCATGAAAAAATTGTGTTACATGATCTTTAAAGCGAATAATTAATTCCGTATTAAATTATGAATTAATCCTGTATAAAAAGAGATAAAGTGTATGAAGCCATGGCATTTATATCATTCCGTTTTCATTTGTTGTAATTAAATGTCAAACATATCATGCATATCCTATAAATTGTTTCTTTTTCCCAGTTTTTAATACGGATCAAATCTTGAAGCTTAAATGCTGCGAGATTGATGTTGACCAAGTGATAAAAAGTTATCGAAATAATTGATTTGAAATTGATCAGTGTAGGATTCACATGGATTTACGGATCTTTTGTTACTGATGAGCTTGGTTTTAACACCTAAACGTATAAAAGATAGGCAAAGGAAGTAAGATTACTTAAAATGAGCAGACACCTTAAACATATGGAAAACACAAAATATTCTCAAAACATAAACTAATTAAAGCCGCACCAATATTGTACACCTTGCAGCGCAATTGTAAACATACTAGTAGAAGCTAATGGTAAAATCAAATGACCAAATGAGTTGCAATTTACATATGGAAATAATGATTTTAAATAATACCTTATTTCTATAAATTAATGAATTAAAAACAAATAAAACAGTGTAAATTGGTTAGAATATAAAGAATAACGTCAATGAGCATTGTAAATACATTTCTAGGTTAAGGAAACTATTTTATCCAGATATTAAGGTTGGCTCAATAATGTATAAAAACAAGATATGATGGCTAATAATTTACATAATAATTGTGTACACACAATTGTATACGACAAAAAGACAAAGATCTTTTGATTTACAAAAAATATGTCATAAAAACCACGAATCTCTCTTACAATTTTTGTCTATCTGGTTTTTCCTCTATCAATGTAAAAAAATAACATTTAAGTATTATGTATATAGTGATTTGGTGGAATAGTCAGTTAAATATAGCGAAAAGGCATCATATGCCAATCTTCCTTGGGATACCAGTTTGAATGTTTTAAATATGTCCCAATCGTGTCTGTATGGATATAATACCGATAAAGATTTGACAATCATTTCAATAACAAATAGGACCTTTGCAACCCATGAAAGTATTCGATGTAAGTAAAATGTTGCTTGTTATGTCATTTTAGTTTTGACATTTATTCAATGATGATTACATTCATACCGTATAGAAGCTCAATATTATGCTTTAAATGCTATTTCAAATAAAGAACGTGTTTTCGAAACTGATTGATATTTGACGACATTTAAGAAACGGGTATCTTACAAATAATTACTGTCATCAGATAGTCAGGATATGTATAGCCCCGCGTTCATATAACACATTTTCTTACTTAACTCGTCTTATATTGAAGCTACCAGTTGTAAAACTATATATAATAGTTGAGCTGATATTGAAGAAATGTGACAAAAGTAAGTACTGTAGCATATGTTTTTTCTTTGTATACGATGATTTATTTTCATCGAGAAGTCAATATTCTTACAAGTTGCGACGAGTACTGTGATTGAAGTTTCCCGATCAAATATATTAAATCTTACATACATACATATTAAATGTATGTGAAATGTAAACAGTATATAGTTGTAGATTATATGCCTCCATTGGAAATAATAACAATGACATTGAACTTTTAAAGTATTCTACAGTTCAGTGTCTCTTTATAATTATCAACACATTTAGATGTTTTATTTACTTAATCATACAATGTAAACACATTATTTCTTGACAGGAAAGCCTTTTGGCAAAGGGAAATTTCTTTTAAAAGTGTCATTAGCGCAAACACTCGTGACACTTAGGAGACTAGATATTCCTGAATAAGTATTATCAAGAACAAAAGCAACATTTTAGTTTGTCCCTGATCCAGAATACATATTGCAAATAAAACACTACATGTAATAATACAATTTGCTGTGTCTTCGATACAATATTGCAGTTTATTACATGCTTTTCTGATGTATCACCGTCAACATTTTGGATTAATTTGTGAGCAAAAAAGCAATATTCTACATGTCTTGATATCCTGAGTTATCAAAAAGTTGAAGAAAAATACTTATAGCAAACTTGTCTCATCATCTTTGTTTCGCATCAGGATTTAATAATTAGAAAATACCTTACTTCATATATACTGCAGTTGATAATTTAAAGAATAGTATACAATAGGAAATAATCAACATTTATATGAAGTTCTTATATGAGTTCAATTAAAGTTATTTTGATTATAGGCTTCCTTAAAACTTATGAATGCTGCTTTGTCCTTATCTCTGTTTTTCATTTTCGTCTTTACTGTTGATTGCATTTTCCTGAAAAAGAAATTTGATAACAGTTACAAAATAATTAATTATAAACACATACATGACTATCTACGAAAAATACTAATTCATACAGAGCGTCTCTTATATTTATAACGAAACAATTACGTTTTTTATTACTTTGAATTAAAAATTCCAATCAGCTATGAGTAGCTTTTTTTCGGTATAAAGTACAATATTAAAAGTAATAAATTTCTTCAAAAACAGCCAAACTAATTGTATTGCTGTTTGTGGCAAAATGTTTAAACACATATAATGTAAATGAAAAACTATAATACTTTTTCAAAGCAAAGCATGATGATAATTATAACTTTTTATATCTAATAGTATTAGATTTTGCATATGTTGAATAACATGAGTTTTAAATGAAATGATGCGCCAAAGATACGAAATTGAACAAATATTGACGTGTAAAAGTATTTTATAAGTCTTGTCTTTTTAATCATTTTTGCAATTTAATAAGTTTGATACTGGGACAATCAAAACAAAAAACATGTTAACTTAAGTACAGGATGCAATAGCTTACATAGAACATTGTTAGCGCTTTCAACAGAAAAGTTGTCGACTCCATCAAAGAACATTCAAGCATATTATTGCGGCGTTGAATGGCATTGATGTTATATGTTTATAAGCTATAGTTTACGACTCATGAGGGTATATTTTAAAAAAGAAAAAAAAGAAACATATGTCAGTGCACATTGAGAAAATATATAATTGTAACGAGGGAAACTTTGTACAGCCCCATAGCACTGACATCTTATGTCGTTTCTGAAGAAATTTTAAAGACATACTGACACCGATATTAAAATGATCATTAGTAAGTGTAAATTGCTATATTATGTTTCATACCTTCTTTATATTCTGTAAGATTAAAATGGAAACGGTGTTTCGTATCTTATTTCGAGAGTGTTTCAATAAGCTTATAGCTTCCAACACAATGAACTAAACGGTGTTTTGCATCACGGTCAATATATTCTGCTTTTACAATTAAATGTGTATGTTGTATAAAGATATATCAATCACTATTAAAAGTCCCATGCTATGAATTATCATTTGAAAGCGCAATGATTACCTTGTGGTAAGCATAGATTTTACATATATGGCTGTTAAGTCATAACGCCGAAAAGAAATTACAAAACAGTTACAAAAAATTAGTTATAAACACATACATGACTTACTACGAAAAATACTAATTATTCCAGAGTTATCTTTCTCATCATGATTTATATTTATAACGAACAAATTATGTTTCTGATTACTTTGAATTTAAATTCAAAACAGATATGAATAGCCTTTTTATTCGGTATTAAGTACCCACAGGGATTAAGGACCAGTCGTATTCCTTATCTTTATACATGATATTGTTACACATATAAACTCAAACATTTTGCAGATGATACAAGTTTGTATATATTTGTAAATTCAATTCTCCAGCACGAACAGCAACTCAAATGCAATTGGATATTGAAAAGATAATTTCATCTGGGCTAACAATTGGCTAACGGAATTCAATCGTTGTTTTGGACAATTCAAACTATAAAAACAAAGAACTCGAAAAGATTTGGCATGAGGCTGCAAGCATTTTCAGTGGATGCACTAAACTTGTTTTCATACCAGAGCTCTATCATGAAATATGTTGGGAAAATATGGCTGAAAGCATATTTTTCAATCGCAGTTTTGTCAGTGTGGTAAAATTGAGTCAACCTACCACTATTTTTATGAACGTCAAAGATTTTATATTCAGTACAATATAAAATATTATAGCTCACTCGTAAGACTTCTTCTTGTTCGGAACGAAATCAAATCAATTGACGCAAATGAGATCATGTTTTCTGCAGTTCATTAATATATCAAACTAAGTAAGAGGTTTTAAACATGATTAATCGGTACATGATTTATTCAATACCGCATTTATTTACACATTAAATTTGTATTTTCCAGGATCAGCCAGGTAAGTAAGCCCTAAATGTACTGGGATAACATTAAATTTCTATTAAATATTCGTTTGAATGTGTATGCATCATTAAGTTTTTATCCATATATTATATTAACTCAGTAAATTTATGCCATAATTATGTTGTAAATTTAAAATAGAGTCGGAGAAGAACTTTATAAG
>NW_026854169.1:0-29165 GCF_026571515.1 Ruditapes philippinarum | reverse complement strand
TTTAGAATTTTGTAGATCTTGATGTTAAAAGTAAGATCTTGTTTTAACTTTACAATACAAAGATATATGGAAACAATTTTTTTTCTTCTTTAAAATCATTTCACTAATAAGATTAGGAATTTTAGCAGTATGGTTGTCAGCCATTATTTTACTGTAGACACTTACAAAGCAATAAATAGCCACCACTGGCACAATTTATGTTCCAAGTGGGGAGGTTTTTTTTGTTTAAAAATTAGGGAAAAGCTATGAACAATTTTCAACTCGGAACATGAACCAGGGCCCATATATCTGCTATAAAATCAAAAAATAAAATCCTACATCAAAGTACAATGTATATCTATATATTACAATTTATATAGCATACTAACAAAGAAAACACCTCTATAACTGCCACTATAAAAACCTGTCTTGCATTATAGTGTTAGATTTTTGACAAGTTTGCGTTCGAATTATTTCAATAATCAATTTTCTCCCTGGTAGAAAAATAAACATGTATATCTATCTCTATATATACTGCAGCATTTAACACGAATATTCCCTGAATGTAGGTCAGCGGTAAATTTGAAATGTGTATATGTTTACATACATCAACTTTATGTCAAGTGTATTATGTATATATATATAATGTAAAACCAGGTGAAAATATATAAACAGCAGGGGTGGTGCTTATTATCTTGAATCTATTCCACAGACTTTACTCGGATCTAACTGCTAGTACATTTTCATATTTCAACATAAAGAAAGAGTCAATTCTTTTGTCTTTATGTGTTTATATATGACAAACAAATTTTCTTAATTTCAGTTAATATAGTTTTAAACTTCTCTGTGCATTAGTTGAGTGACCAGCATAGCAATTACACTCTTGGAGTTAAAAATATAACTTTTTTTGGTTGGGTGTTTATGTTGCACCAATACAGTATAGGCCATAATATTATGGTGTCAGTGATTTTCCAGCTTTACTGGTGGAGAAAGACCTCAGGTGCTCTTCAGTGCATTATTTCAGGCACAAACGTTAACCTCAATTGAAAGAAAAACATTCCATAAGCAAGCTGGACAGATTCCTCACATGTTAGAATCCAAAGTCACTATCAGAATTCAAACCCAGTGGCGAGGTGCAAGTGGTTTAAAGTCAATGGCCTTAACCACTCAGCAACAGACACCATTTAAATAAAATATAACAAACTCACATCTTAAAATTGATTATCTAAAACTGTCCCAGTATCCATTTTACATGATATCAAGTTGTAATTTTAATACTCAGCCACCAGTAAAGAGCCTGCGGGGTCAGACTACATGGATGCGGGGACTGGCCTGCCTCTATATTCATTGATAGTATAAGGATAATCTCTTTTGGTTCCAGTAGAGTAAGCCATTAAAGATTTCAACTCTCAATTTTACCAGAATACAAATCCACAAATATAAGGTTTAAGTGACTAAAGATCAGTTACCTTGTGATATAAAGCTTGACTCATTGATTCAGAACGTTTTTATGTGGAAAAAAAGGCGGATATTTTTAGTGTATGACTTGAAATCTTTTACAACACAAGAATTGACTAAAACAAACATATATAACTAATTATAAATAATAAACAAATCTATATCTTTAACATTATTTAGGAGCCTTAGTTTTGATGTTATTAATTAATCTGTGCCAATTTTTTCTTCTCTGAAAACATGTCTACAGGAATGAAACAAACTTCTGAGTAAAGACATGGATATAAAAGATGTAGAGAAAACAGTCATATCAATATAAAGATCAGGCCTCGACACTAACTTTTTTAGCAGGTGGTTAGCCGGATCACTAGATTTGAAATTAAGGTGGTCCTTCCAGGAGTCAGGTGGTCAATTATTATTATGTCATTTTACTGCAAAATTAGAAAAAAATATGTTTAAAATTGATGACAAAGATGTATCATTAACCTTAAGAAAACAGATATTTTAGATATATATTTTTATCTAATCAGAAATATAGGAGAGCAAGTTAGTAGGTATTTTATCATAAAGTTATTTGTTTTTTTATATGTCTTTCAAAAATACACAACAGGGCTCTTATTTATGTTTACTTTTATAAATTATATTGAAGTGATTTCTCTCTCAACTCAAGTTAGGGAATAGTGAAACAATTTGTGTCTGTAATTTTCTTACTCAATTTGTTATTCATAAATTCATTGCTGATATGTGGTACGACTTTAATTATGATAATTACATGTATCTTTTATAGATTATCATTTTTAATAAAACTAATAAATTATCTTAAAACAAGGAAATAGCTAGAGGATAAAAAAAATAATACTTATGTTATATATAACTATAGTTTAGCTTATTTTTCTCACAGATGTATAATACCGAATTTTTACCTCCCTGTTGCTTGTTGGTTGATATTTATTTTTAACATGAGTATTTTTAACCTTTTAAAGTAATGTTAACTCTACAGGAAATGGATCTCTATCATTAAACAGTTAAAATAAAGATAAGTAGCAAAGAATTACTAGATGTATTTTTCCAGTTCCTTTTGTTTGCTGCCATTATTTAAAGGGATATTCAGGCGAAATATTGACAAAAATATTAAAATGATCTTTTGTACTCAACTCGCACTAAAATGACATCTCTAATAGTTTCAGCATGAATTTCTGTTTAGATTCTATATATTTTGCTATTGAAGCATAAATATATCTATATATGTTGAGCAAAATTTAGACGCCGATAGAATCACCGAATAGTTTTAAAACAAGTCAGGTGACTTTAACAAATCATTGAAGTTACATTAACAGATACTGTAGATATTGTATGATTGAAACAAGTCAAAATCATTCATTTGACATGTTTTTTAACGATTCCAGAGTTCACTGTGACAACTATTGTGAAATCCTAGCGCTCTAACCTGACCCACGCGGGTCAGGTTAGGAAACCACCATTTTATTCTTTATATGGAGAAAAGTTTTGTTCCTTTGACTGTCTAATATATTCATTTTGAGGGCATTTACAGAATTAGGAATGAAAAATTCAAAACTAAGAAATGAAAATTTTGCCTGTGTCTCCCTTTAAGTATATGAAATTTTAAGTTTATCTTATATCCCATACAATATCATAATTACATCGTCGGATGCCCACGGTTAATTAACATGTAATATAACATAAATGTTACTGGTTCCACTGTAGGTATCCGACGATGCATAATTATTAGCATCATTTGAATGAATTTTGTACCTTAATTGATATCACAAAGTCTAAACTCTTTTAACTTTCATAAACCAAATTTTAGCGACTTAAAATGAAAGTTATTGACTAAAGAACTTCTTTAACTAATCAGATAATTAATGAACCATATACTTGACATCGGACAAATGATTTTAAAGAAAATGTTTAGAACATGTTTTTGACCAAATCACCATTCTCCCAAATGAGTCTGCACCAACCAGAAAATTCAAGTGGTCCGACAGACCAGCAGCTTTTAAAATTAGGTGGTCTGTGCAAAAATCTGGTGGTCTCGGACCAACGGACCACCGCTAATGTCGAGGCCTGAAGATGTAACAATTTTGAGACAGGGTATCACATCAGTTTATGTTTAGTTTTAAAATTTGACGATGCAGCATGTCCATGTATAAATAGGGTTATATTCTTAATCCATATGTATATGATTGTTTATATATATAAAATGTATACAAATAATTTTAAACATACTTTTGATAGTTAATGGGCAAGTGTATTTTAATTGATTTTTATGCATATACCACATGACATTGTATACAATGTACTTTTTTCAGTGAATAGTACATGTATATATTCCCATTAAAACCATCAAGGAAGTAAATATAACATTATTATTTTTTAAATAAACCCTGCATTCAAACTCAATATTATGTAAACAAAGCTTTTTTTAAACCAACTATATCATATTTCATTTGCTTTGGACTACATTATATCTGATCCCAAAGAACTAAAAGTATAATGTCTGTAAATGCACAGAGAGAGAGCAAGTTAATTTACAGTAACATTTTCTTTCTCAATTTCTGTTCGATAAAATGTGGTGAAATCACTGGAGACATTTGCTTTATGAGTGACAATATTGATTTTCAGAGATAATCTCCTGGTTTCTCTGTATCTATCACCTAACTCATCAATATCTACAATAAATAAGGGGTTTATTTCTCAATATCTACAATAAATAAGGGGTTTATTTCTCAATATCTACAATAAATAAGGGGTTCATTTCTCAATATCTACAATAAATAAGATTTATTTATTTAATGGGTTCATTTCTCAATATCTACAATAAATAAGATTTATTTATTTAATGGGCTTATTTCTCAATATCTACAATAAATAAGGGGTTTATTTCTCAAAATCTACAATAAATAATGGGGTTTATTTCTCTCAATATCTACAATAAATAAGGGGTTGATTTCTCAATACCTACAGTAAATAAAAGGTTGATTTCTCAATATCTACAATAAATAAGGGGTTTATTTCTCAAAATCTACAATAAATAAGGGTTTTATTTCTCAATATCTACAATAAATAAGGTTTTTTTTCTCAATATCTACAATAAATAAGGTGTTTAATTCTCCATATCTACAATTAATAAGGGGTTTATTTCTCAATATTTACAATAAATTAATAAGGGGTTTATTTCTCAATATCTACAATAAATAAGGGGTTTAATTCTCCAAATCATAATCTACAATAAATAAGGGGTTTATTTCTCAATATCTACAATAAATAAGGGGTTTATTTCTCAATATCTACAATAAATATGGGGTTTATTTCTCAATATCTACAGTAAATAAGGGGTTTATTGAAATTATTTCTCAATATCTACAATAAATGAGGAACAAGCTCATTCTGAGTCATTCAGGGATGTTGCTTCAAAAAGTCTGTGTAGGCCACAGCTTAAAATTTTTCAAGCAAAAATGACAAATCATTTACTTGTCAATCTGAACATAGCCTATCATTCAACAGTTTATATTGTGTAAATATTCCCAAAAAGGGACTTAAAATAATTTTAGGGGGCATAGCCCCAGATCTCACTAAATTACACATAAATTCAAGTAATAATAAAAATACTAAAGTAGAACGAGACTGTTATGTGGGGTGGGGTGACACCAAAGCTTGTCCCTGAGAAAATTTTCTGTAAAGAAAACCCGAGAAGAATTTCTGGCACTGTATGGCGTGTTTATCAAGCCGGGACACAGACAGTTTATGGAGTCACAATAGTGTGCATCCCAGCTCAGAAAGCAAAATAACAGCGCAAACAAAGATTAAAGCCAGTAACATTTCTTGTACAGCAACAGTACTGGTTGGACAAGAATGTGTCTTGGTGCCTGAAATCTTTACTTTATCAAGACTTGATGGTAACTGAGTCTGGAAATGGTAAAAAGTTTTATGATAAACATCTATGCCCTTGAGTTTCAAATATTAAAAGTTTTTTTAATGTGGAGGGTTGACAGGGACAGATCAAGGTAGGGACTGGCTCTGATTACCCAAATGTCTGTGAATTTGACAAATAACACATATGCAAAGTATTTCGATAGAAGTAGGTCCCTAATGAATGCTTATATATTCATCTGCGTTAGACCCTGGGATCTTATAATCCTGATTTAGACCCTGGGATCTATTCCAGGAAATAGCCGAACTATTTGCAAATTAATACATATTTTGATTTAAATGATCTTTAAGTTCCGACTAGTTCCTTTGGTAACTATAACAGTCAACCACACGATTTTGAAGAAACAGTCAATATCTTTATCTGACAAGCACCAGCCCAAAACAATCCAATGTTAAATTGTGATAAAATACCATTAATTATCTTTCTATCCTACAGTTTAATGCCTATCTCTTTCCAACTCTTTTTACATTAAATCAATTTCCACTGTTATAAAATTCATAAGGAATATTTTTGTTAATAAGACGGTCTTCGGGTATTAAATAAATAATTCATTCAATCATTGCAACCCATATATAGGCTTTTTGTCGTTTATCGCTGTAATCAAATTGGCCAAGAATTGAAGAAAAGGAGAGTACAAAATGGTGATCATGAACCAAATTTTATATCCTGGTTGAAAATTTAATGTTTCTATATCTTCTTGTTAATTTCATTAAAATTGTTTGATTTCAGTTTGATAAATCGTCTGTATCAAATACAGTTAATATTGTGTGTGCAAAAATTATGTTTCATTTAAGTATTAATTCTCTTACTTAAAACAACTCGAAATAAATTTGTGATCCACTTGAATAACTTTGATTAAAGATAAATTTTTCAAGGATATGTTGTAATGTTAACATGAAAGTAGTGGTTTGTCCTGTTCAATTTAAAGATTTTGAATAATTATTTATTAACAAGACAAAACATTTCATTATGTAAAATTTATCGCCACTTTCTATAACACAAGTTGTATTTGCAGGTCCTATGAATTACTGAAATTATTTCTATATGCCATGTTGTACATGTAGGTGTGGTTTAACCCATTACTTCATATACACGCCTTTTAACGCCTTTTTCACCCCCCCCCCCCTTTTTGTTGTCTCAAATGATGAAAAAATGCCTTATTTAGGCCCCAAACACTTGTTTTTGTTTGAGAAATGTTGTTTAAAAAAGGGACCTCTTTTTCGGCGCGGCCCCCCAACCAAAAGATACATCAGGGGGTTGCCAGAAGGGGGATGTGCCCCCTTCTGTTTGGGGGGTTTGAAGGGGGGCAGAGTCCCCCTCATCGACAAGAAAAATTTTGGACTTGTGAGAGGCTGTAAATGACCCCAGATTGATCATAAGGTAACTTGTAACCAACGCTGAAAAGCATTTGACTCTATCTCAATCCATTGAGAAAGTGCAGCACTTTGAAATCAATTTTGATGGAAAAAATCAACGCAAAATAGTGATTTTTGGCAATTTTGAGATGTCCCCTCGTTGCCATGGTAACAGAAAATTTAAGGCTGAGCATGTTGTTGCAAGTGCAATGGTCCAGTCAACATTTGTGCCAAGTTTGATTAGTGTTGAAGCAGTTTTTTATAGTATTATAGCAATTTGAACTTGTAACGGGAGACTTTTCAATGAAAACAGCCATTTTTCACAAAATGCTCATGAAGTAATGGGTTAATGAAAAAAATAAAAAAATCTACAAAACAACAATTTTTCTTCAAATTTTATTGACAGGCCATGTTTAAACATGAAAAAACGCGATTTAGGGTAATTTCAAGTATTTTCATTATTTTCAGTTAACCCATTACTTCATATACACGCCTTTTAACGCCTTTTTCACCCCCCCCCTTTTTGTTGTCTCAAATGATGAAAAAAATGCCTTATTTAGGCCCCAAACACTTGTTTTTGTTTGAGAAATGTTGTTAAAAAAGGACCTCTTTTTCGGCGCGCGGCCCCCAACCAAAAGATACATCAGGGGGTTGCCAGAAGGGGATGTGCCCCCTTCTGTTTGGGGGGTTTGAAGGGGGGCAGAGTCCCCCTCATCGCCAAGAAAAATTTTGGACTTGTGAGAGGCTGTAAATGACCCCAGATTGATCATAAGGTAACGTGTAACCAACGCTGAAAAGCATTTGACTCTATCTCAATCCATTGAGAAAGTGCAGCACTTTGAAATCAATTTTGATGGAAAAAATCAACGCAAAATAGTGATTTTTGGCAATTTTGAGATGTCCCCTCGTTGCCATGGTAACAGAAAATTTAAGGCTGAGCATGTTGTTGCAAGTGCAATGGTCCAGTCAACATTTGTGCCAAGTTTGATTAGTGTTGAAGCAGTTTTTATAGTATTATAGCAATTTGAACTTGTAACGGGAGACTTTTCAATGAAAACAGCCATTTTTCACAAAATGCTCATGAAGTAATGGGTTAATGAAAAAAATAAAAAAATCTACAAAACAACAATTTTTCTTCAAATTTATTTGACAGGCCATGTTTAAACATGAAAAAACGCGATTTAGGGTAATTTCAAGTATTTTCATTATTTTCAGTTAACCCATTACTTCATATACACGCCTTTTAACGCCTTTTTCAGCCCCCCCCCCCCTTTTTGTTGTCTCAAATGATGAAAAAATGCCTTATTTAGGCCCCAAACACTTGTTTTTGTTTGAGAAATGTTGTTAAAAAAAAGGGACCTCTTTTTCGGCGCGGCCCCCCAACCAAAAGATACATCAGGGGGTTGCCAGAAGGGGGATGTGCCCCCTTCTGTTTGGGGGGTTTGAAGGGGGGCAGAGTCCCCCTCATCGCCAAGAAAAATTTTGGACTTGTGAGAGGCTGTAAATGACCCCAGATTGATCATAAGGTAACGTGTAACCAACGCTGAAAAGCATTTGACTCTATCTCAATCCATTGAGAAAGTGCAGCACTTTGAAATCAATTTTGATGGAAAAAATCAACGCAAAATAGTGATTTTTGGCAATTTTGAGATGTCCCCTCGTTGCCATGGTAACAGAAAATTTAAGGCTGAGCATGTTGTTGCAAGTGCAATGGTCCAGTCAACATTTGTGCCAAGTTTGATTAGTGTTGAAGCAGTTTTTATAGTATTATAGCAATTTGAACTTGTAACGGGAGACTTTTCAATGAAAACAGCCATTTTTCACAAAATGCTCATGAAGTAATGGGTTAAACACAGCTCTACATTATACATGACACACACAGAAAATTTATTTATGCATGCATATTTTAACAGTTAAACACAGTCTTTCTCCTATACAATGGTTTTAAAACGTAATCTTGAATACACATGTGTGCCAATATTTACGATCACGACCCACGTGTTGTGTATTTACTCAAGTAAACAAATCATAACACATGCCTTAACTATCAAATACAACAACTTACTGAAGCCTATGGCGGCGACTAGAACAGTGGTAAATAAACGATTACATGGCTCGAGATACACAATTTACGTTAATTTGAGTTGTTCCACTTACCTTTGACCTAATTTCAGTGGTGCACGACAGCAGAAACTTGACAGATGATTACACCGAGTAAACCCTGATTACCTCTGTACACACTCCTTTTGTACTAAGCCGAATTAATGGGCATAAGTCGCGGTAATTGTGCACTTCAAAGAGCCGACACAGCAATATGCGTCGCGAGTGACTAATCTCTTTGTTCCAACACGTCAGGAAATAGTCCGTATGTTTAAAAACGAAAGCTGCCTAAATTAAACGCCACGACGATTGAATTGATGAAATACATTACCACTTATTTTATTTAATTGAAAATATTTGTGATATTTAGGAAAGGTTACGTGTCGAATAGATTATTTAATTAATTTTCATATTCCATTCGCTAACTATATCGCAAAATATTTCTGACGTCACGGACTATTTGTATTGATTGAAACCAAAAATGGACGGAATGTTCTATTATTGATAGGGATGTTTAAGAACCGACTTTATGTATAGATACTGTTGAATTAATTAAGATTATTAAGTTTTATAAGTGGAATTCATATTTTCACTACAACAACGTTATTTTATAGGTTGAATAGAAAGAACAGCGTCATTTCAAAGTCGGGTCTGATAAATCTATAAATAGACTCGCCGTCAAAGGTCATAAGGTCACGTATTGTTGTTGCGAGCGTGGTACGTAATGCGAAAGTGAAACTGAAAATGAATATGGCGCGTTTTAGATGGCAGTAGAAATTGATTGTGAGAGTGTTTTAAAATGACAGCAGAAGGTATTAAGGGTTTTAATTACATGTTCCGATCTATTTTAAATTTATTTTAAAATAAACAATATAATAATAAGTGTCCTTTAAATGGGTTAGTCCCTTAATTATTTGTCACCTTTGTATTTGAGTGATAATTGACCTTGATCAGTCAAGATAATCCAATCAGTTATCAATCCAGTAATAACAAAAAATAGGTCACATCGCACATGCTTAATAATCGCATTATAGTTTTATTTTAGAGTTATCAAGGGGTATCTTTATTGTAACAGTTTTTTGTTTATGATTTTATCGCCGGCAAATTTCATTTTCCACCATATTATTCTTTTGATTTGACAATTATCCTTTGTTTTTTAGTTCAATTCAATTTTTAAGTACTTAACTATGGGGAATGACTTTTTGACCAATAAAAATATATATAGATGTATATATGTAACATTTATATCATGTATATATACATCCAGAGGCACTTATAACTGGACACTAATATTTTTATATAAATTAGAAATTACTATTTGTAATATTTTGATACTCTAGGTACAAAGTTCATTCCAGTATAAAGTTGAAACGACTTATCTAAAGATAAAATATTTAATAGGAGCTGTGGCCTAGTAGTTTAGGTGTCTGCCTCTCAACCCAGAGTAGATGCCAGATCATGGGTTCGAGCCCTAATCGAGCCATGATCATGTTTCTTCACATGACACCAGTACTGGTTGGTTCCAGGAAGCAGACTCAAAAGTGATTAATATAAGTTGCAAGAACTTGTTTTACAATCAAGCTTTAATAAATATGTTAAAACAAAAAGATATTAAATCTTTAGAAAAGCTGAATGTGGCTTAATGGAGACAGTAACATATTTTTCTCTCTCTTTGACTACAATGAACAGGATAAATTTAGTATTTTATGTCACAGGGTGAGAAAAATGTGCAGCCGAATTGGGACTTGAACCCGGGACCATGGAATACCATTCTGCGGCTCTACCAACTAAGCTATCCGGCCACTTTCACATCTCCCCTAAATAGTGAACAGTTCTGAACCATGACATAGTTCCCTGCTATAATTATTGAAGTTCATCCCGGTATTACTTAGGGTTACAGAGCAATGCCAATTCAACTTTTAGATATATCTTAGTCACGGTCCCGCGTTGGATGCTAAATGTCACAGGATGAGGTATATGTGAGCCAAACCCGGACTTGAACCCGGACCCTCAGAATACTTTTCTGTGGCTCTTACGACAGAGCTATCTGGCCGCTTACAAATCTTCTCCCCTAAATAGTGAACAGTTCTGAACCGTGACATTTATCATGTACATTTTGAATTAACCTACTAGGTTTTACTTTTAAGCGTCAGATGACGTTAGATAAAGCAGATTCAAAAAGAAGGTCCATTTTGAAGAACAGGGGCAAGAATACCAAAGCAAAACAAAAGTCAAACAAGGCCACAAAGAAAAAGAATGTCGAGTCTAAAGAGGATGAATAACGCAGAGCAAGCTGTAAACGAAGAAAAAGGTTCAGCGAAAGATTCTGGTGGGAAACCAAAATCAAAGAAAAAGCGTACCAAAGATGGTGAGAGGAGTGCGAGATGGAAGAAAGTTTCATCAAAGATTAAAGACCAAAAGAATGATGCCGCTAAGAAAGCAACAGGTAGGGGTAGTAAAATAAAGCAAGGGTAATAAATCTTTGATATTGTTTGTTTACTGTAAGAAGAATTTCTTGTATTTCTTTGTAGTTGTTTTGACTATTACTTGACACTAACCATTTACACTTGGATGGGCATAATGCATATATGTGATATTTTTTGATGATCAAGTGAGAGATTTTTCTTCAAAAAGAGGGAGATTTTAGAATTTGCAATAAACAAAGAAGGAAGTTCTGTCATCAAAAATAGGGGAGATTTCTTTAATTTGTGAAAATACCCCTTATTTTAAGAAAATCTTTTTGAAAATATGGCTGCAGAAAGTGGGAGTCTCCCGCTAAAAGTGGGAGAGTCACAAGTATGATAATGTCACTTGTGAAAAGTGCCAAATTTTCAATCAGCTGGCATTTCTTGGAGCAAGATGTGGTATTTATCATCTAGTTTCATGTTGATTTTTTAAACCTTCAGCTTAATATTACTTTTTTATGATAGTTATTTTTAAAAAAAGAGTCAAACCATTGTTAGTTATTTAAAAAAAAAGTCAAACCATTGTTTGTAGGATAGCTGCTTTAAAGAATTATATTCACTTTTTCATTTCAGCTGATTTGAGTAAAAACATGGCCATTTGTTGACTTTAAAGACCAACTTAAACTTGATGGGGCAGAGGAGAGTCAGATAATAAAGAATAAATGGGGCGGAGCCCAGAATAAAAAAATATTCACCCCTAGATATAGCGAAAACAAACATGCCCACTGTTGGGTTTGTTAGGAAAGTAAAAGCTAAAAAATTTCTGCCAATCTGGTTTATAATGACTCATTCAGTCATACCCCCACTTCCCCCCTCCCCCACAACAATAAATGAAAGCTTTTAGCTGGGTATACTGGTTTGAGGCTGTCCTTCAGTTCAGTTGTCTCTGTGCTCCTGTTTCCAAAACTGCTGAACCAATTTTAATGAAAACTAACAGCAGTTATTGCATTCAAGTGTCCTTTTGCATATGTAAGTAATTTGACCTTGACTTATAAATGACCTTGACCTAGAATTTTTTTATTGAATTTTGCTGAAATTGGCTATAATTGGCTGTTAATTTGTTATAAATGGATGCATTTTATTTATACTCTGACATAATGTGCCTTAAGTAGACCAAATTCTTTTTTTCATGTTGAACTTTATGGTAAAATGAATGAATTTTGTTAAAATTGGCCATAATTTTATTATCAATAGGCAGATTTGATACATACTTGAATAAAGAACAGTCATGTTGAGAAATTTAGGCATTGACATCAAATACTAGTAAACCTTGACCTTCAAGGTCAAATTATTATATAGAATGTCAAATTATTTATAATTTGCCATAATGTGAAAAACCACTAGTCCAATTTCAACCAAACTTGGCAGGATTGATCCTTGGGTGAAGGGCTTCCAAAGTTGTTCAAAGAATTTCATTCTATGCAGAAATCTGGTTGCCATGGCAACCAAAAGGAATTATAAGAATAAATTTGAAAAATCTTGTTGTGAAGACCCACAATGCCTAGAACATAGATATTTTGCATAAGGCATTGTCTGGTAGGCCTCTACCAAGACTGTCCAAATTATAGCCCTGGGGTCAAAATTGGCCCCGCCTCGGGGGTCATTGATTTTCACTATAATTATGTACATATAGTAAAAACTAAAATACCTTCTTGTTTGAAGGTACAAGGCTTACAGCTTTGATATTTGATATATGATATCATCTATAGGTACTCTACCAAATTTGTTCAAATTTTGCCTCTAGCGTCATTATTTAGCCCCGCCCCGGGGGTAATAGGTTTTCCTTTATGTATATAGTAAAAACTTAAAAAATCATCTTCTCGAAATTGACAAAGGCTAGATGTTAGATATTTTGCATGAAACATTGTGTAGTGAACCTCTACCAAGATGTTCAAATTATAGCCCTGGGGTCAAAATTGGGGGGTCATTGATTTTTCACTATGTGCATATAGTAAAAAATTAAAAAATCTTCTTGTCTGAAGGTACAAGGCTTAGAGCTTTGATGTTTGCTTTATAATATCATCCGTAGGTCCTCTACCAAAGTTGTTCAAATTTTCCCCCTGGTGTCAAAATTGGCCCTGCCCTGGGGGCATTGATTTTCATTGTGTACACATAGTAAAAAACAGAAACTTAAACAAATGGTTTCTGAATTGGAGAAAGCTACAGCTCAGATATTTGACATGAAATGTTGTTTGGTGGACCTGTATCAAGATTGTTGAATTAAACCCTTGGGTCAAAATTTTGCCTTGCCCAAGGGGACAGAGACCTACTTTCTTGTCCTTTGATGTTCAGCCATGAAATTTGGACAATGTGCACATTTTTTATTTGTAAAAATTGAACTTTGATATCAGGTGACCTAGATTTTGATGATGTGACCTGCTTTTTTGTCCTTTGATGTGCAGCTATGAAATTTGAATCATGTGCACAGATTAAGATGTAAAGTGAACTTTGATATCAATTGGCCTAGATTTTGACAAAGTGTCTTACTGTGTTGTCCTTTGATGTATATAGTCATTGAATTTTGGCCATGTGAAATATGACTTTCACCACCAAATTCACTAGACTCAACTGCATTGATAGATTCCTACTCAGATCTTTTATTTGAATAACAAGAGATTTAAACCACTAATCTAATAATAAGAATTACATAGGTCAGTGATCTATGCATTATGGCAATCTTCATTTGTATAGAAACAAAAAAATTCTGTTCCTACATTACTATTTGGTGTTGTATTAATGCTGTGGCATAGCATTTTTCACAAATGCAGTCTTGTTTTTTCTATATTCGTAATATATTTGTAATATTAAATATTTTTGACTATCGGTTATCTCAAAATATATTGAGCTATGATTCAATATTTATTTCATAAAGTAACAAATCATTCAAATTAAATGAATTTATACCTGTTTCAAAGGATGCTTGTTTTTTTGTGTTTTTTTTTAATTAAAAGTAAAAATTTTAATTTTGCATGCTTATTTTTTATCTATAGAAATATTACATGATTATAGTATAAAACTTGGTTTACAAATCATCGTCATCACCAATCTCGACAAATTGAAGTCACAGACTGGTTTTATAATATATTTGTTTATATTAAAAATTTAGGAACAATGTCAAGGGTGATTTTGAGTCATTGGAAGTTCTGTCTGCAATTGACGACCAGCAGAATAGACGACATAAGGAACGTATCCAGTCCAAGCTTGAGGTCATAAATAAACGTGTACGCAAGGTAATAAACAAAAACTACGGTGACGTCATAAATGACCATAATATCTTAAAATAAATATCAAATATGAATGGGTTGTTAAGGAAAAGGATAGCAATTTTTATTGTGTTGTTGTTGTAAAATAACGCTCCGTTTGGTGTAAAATGCGTAGGAATATAATCATGAAAGCCCATAGGCCTAAAAGCATTTATCGATAAACTGTGCATTATCATACTACAATGCATGAAAAATTAATATCTATTTCAATTCTTACATGCTAATAAAAATGAGAATTTAATTAAAATATGTTGAACAACATTGAGTGTAGAAGTAACTCTGCTGACATCATTTGGTTTTTCGACATCACATCTGTCAATATAATATTATGATGTGTAAGCATTATTTTTTTATGCCCTGCTATTTCCATTTTAAAAATGATAGGAGGGGGGAAAAAATGGTAAAAATCTGCTAAAGGGACTCCACTAAGGAGGGACAGAAAATATTATTCTGAGATTTGTGTACTATTTTGATGTAGGTCTGGTCCAATAACTTGTGTGCAAAATTTTAGCTCATTCCATAATCCAGTTCTTTCCAGAATAATAAATTTTATTGTAAAACATGACCCAAAAATAAACTCTTATTACTCGAGTCAATCTAAGAATGGCACAAAAAATTGATTATATTTCTTTGTTATCCTTTGCAGAATTTTTCATTTTTTCAATTTCACTAATTGATATTTTTAAGAATTTCAATTTTTTTATAATTTAAGGCATTAAAAGAAAACTGGCCATCTGTGGATGTTTTTAAATTCAAAATTTTACCATGAACATGCTTAAGCTGGTGCTAGGGGGCGTGGACGGTAACTAGCACTTTCCAGTACCATCCATGAACAGGCTCAATCAAACTGAGCCTGCAACATTTACATTTTTGTCAATTTGGGCATTCTTTAGGGTTTCTTTATCTACTATATTTTAGATAAGGTAATGTTGATGGGTGGGCGTTAACAATTTGTATTGTGCGCAAGTCTTACATTTCTGTCAGGATTTTAACCAAACTTTCATAGAAGTATTGTAACCAAGTGTCTTTGAAGATATAATGCGGGTTTTGTGATTTGCTCCTATCTGGCAAAATTACATGTACAACTCTTTGTTGTTGTTTATTTTTATATGTAAGAAATAGAGATCTTTTTATCTTTTGGGCACAATAACTCCAGTATTTCTCTGTGGGTATCTACTTATTATTATTAACAGAAATCCTGGCTTTGTGATCATTTCTATCACTTGTTATCCCCCGCCGAAAAGGCGGCAGGGGATATAGAAATAGTCTCCGTCCGTCCGACCTTCCGTCCGTCCGTCCTTCCGTCCGTCCGTCCTTCCGTCCGACATTTTTGTCCGGAGCATATCTCTAAAAGTATTTGAGGTATCAACTTGAAACTTCATAGGTGGATGGATCTCATTGAGGAGGAGTGCAGCACACAAGAATGATAACTCTACCCTGCATTATTTTTGAGTTTTTGCCCTTTGTTATTTTTCAAAATTAATTTTTGTCCAGAGCATAACTCTAAAAGCCTTTGAGATATCAAAATGAAACTTCATAGGTGCATAGATCTCACTCAGGAGGTGTGCAGTGCACAAGAATGATAACTCTACCTTTCATAATTTTTGAGTTATTGCCCTTTGTTATTTTTCATACCTAATTTTTCACCCGAGTGGAGCATAACTCAAAAGTGTTTGAGATATCAACATGAAATGTCATAGGTGGATAGATTTTATTGAGGAGGAATGTTGTGTGCAAGAATGATAACTCTTCCCTATACAATTTTTGAGTTATTGCCCTTTGTTCTTTTTCATGCTATTTTGTCCAGAGCATATCTCAAAAAGTATTTGAGGTATCAACTTGAAACTTCATAGGTGGATGGATCTCATTGAGGAGGAGTGCAGCACACAAGAATGATAACTCTACCCTGCATTATTTTTGAGTTTTTGCCCTTTGTTATTTTTCAAAATTAATTTTTGTCCAGAGCATAACTCTAAAAGCCTTTGAGATATCAAAATGAAACTTCATAGGTGCATAGATCTCACTCAGGAGGTGTGCAGTGCACAAGAATGATAACTCTACCTTTCATAATTTTTGAGTTATTGCCCTTTGTTATTTTTCATACCTAATTTTTCACCCGAGTGGAGCATAACTCAAAAGTGTTTGAGATGTCTACATGAAATGTCAGAGGTGGATAGATTTTATTGAGGAGGAATGCTGTGCACAAGAATGATAACTCTTCCCTATACAATTTTTGAGTTATTGCCCTTTGTTATTTTTCATACTTAATTTTTCAATTCAATTTTTTTCTCAAGAAGTATTTGAGGTATCAACTTGAAACTTCATAGGTGGATAGATTTTACTGAGGAGGGATGCAGGACACAATAATAATAACTGCATTATTTTTCAGTAATTGCCCTTTGTTATATTCAGCTATCAGTATTCACATAGGTTTCAAATCTGTAATCACTATAGCCATCAGTTTTCATTACCAAAAGACCTCTTAAAATGGAATTATTCTGCTCTACTACATATACATTCTTCCAATGAGCAAACACATTCGGCTGGGGATGGCCTTGTTGACATGGCTCTTGTTTATAAAGGTGATAATATTGCTGATCCATACAGGAGCTATAAATGATTAAGTTAGCGACATGGAAATATATATTCAGATTTCATGAAAATCGCTTACATTCCCTCTAGCGTTAATATCAACCAACCTGTCTTTATATTATACCCTTGCACAATTCGCTAATATTCCTCTAGAGAAATGTCTGGAATTTTAGATTTTTGATACTTGGAAATATCCATGTGTGAAGCTATGATGTTTATGTTAATTATAACCTCTGACCTTTTCATTATCAAATCACCTCCATGGTTGCAAGGCTTTATCACTTCAAGTTTAATAAATTTCTCCTGTTTAATTTAGCAACAAAATGATAGCATATTGTATAATTATGCTATAATAAAGTGGGTAAAGTTTCAGCAGGAGAGAGAGATAAAGGCCGCCAATTTGAAATCACTTCCTGTCACCATTGTGGGTTTTAATCCCACCAGTGACTTAATTACATGTGAGGAAGCTATCCATCTAGCAGTAAGCTTTCAGAAGGTTGGTGGTTTCTACTTAGATGCATGCTTGAGCTAATAATATGCTAACTTATTTTACCAGTAAAGCTGGAAAGTGGCAGTAATTGTATGACCATTACAGTGTTAGTGCGACTTAAAACATCCAACAAAACAAGACTGATCACTGTGATTATTTTGTTTGATCCATTTTCTTTTCTTCCCTGAGGGTTTATAAAACTTTGAGGCAATTAAATATATTTTGGCTAATTGTTTGATCCATGTTGTTTAGACGCTTGAAGATTTTGGTATGGATGGCGAGAGTGAAGAGGAAGATGATCCGTTAAGATTGCCTGCGATTAAAAGATTTGATTCCCATTCGGAGCGGAAAAAGAAGGTAAACAATTTTTAGCTCACCTGTCACAAAGTGACAGGGTGAGCTTTTGTGATCGCTTTTCGTCCGGCGTCCGTCCGTCCGGCCGTCCGTCCGTCCGTCGTCCGTCCGTAAACTTTTACTTTAAATGACATCTCCTCATAAACCACTAAGCCAATTTCATCCAAACTTCACAGGAATGTTCCTTTGGTGGTCACCTTTAAAAATTGTTCAAAGAATTTAATTCCATGCAGAACTCTGGTTGCCATGGCAACCGAAAGAAAAAACTTTAAATATCTTCTTTTCAAAAACTATAAGAGGTAGAGCTTAGTTATTTGGCATGAAACATCTTCTAGTGAGTGTCTACCAAGTTTGTTCAAATAAAAGCCCTTGGGTCAAAATTGGCCCGGCCCCAGGGGGTCATTGATTTTCCCTATATGCATATAGTAAAAACTTAAAAAATCTTCTTTTAAAGAACCCAAAGAGCTAGAGCTAAGATATTTAGCATGAAACATGTTCTAATGGGTGTCTACCAAGTTTGTTCAAATAAAAGCCCTGGGGTTAAAATTGGCCCCGCCCCGGGGGGTCTTTGATTTTCCCTATATGCATATAGTAAAAACTTAAAAAATCTTCTTTAAAGAACTCAAAGAGCTATGGCTAAGATATTGAGCATCAAACATGTTCTAATAGGTGTCTACCAAGTTTGTTCAAATAAAAGCCCTGGGGTCAAAATTGGCCCCGCCCCAGGGGGTCATTGATTTTCCTTATATGTGTATAGCAAAAACTTAAAAAATCTTCTTTTAAAGAACCAAAAGAGTTAGAGCTAAGATATTTAGCATGAAACATCTTCTAATAAGTGTCTACCAAGTTTGTTCAAATAAAAGCCCTGGGGTCAAAATTGGCCCCGCCCCGGGGGGTCATTGATTTTCTCTATATGCATATAGTAAAAACTTTAAAAAATCTTCTTTTAAAGAACTCAAAGAGCTATGGCTAAGATATTTAGCATTAAACATGTTCTAATAGGTGTCTACCAAGTTTGTTCAAATAAAATCCCTGGGATCAAAATTGGCACCGCCCCGGGGGTCATTGATTTTCCTTATATGTGTATAGCAAAAACTTAAAAAATCTTCTTTGAAAAAACCCAAATAGCTAGAGTTAAGATATTAAGCATGAAACATCTTTTAGTGAATGTCTACCAAGTTTGTTCAAATAAAAGACCTGGGGTCAAAATTGGCCTCGCCCCGGGGGTCATTGATTTTCTTCATATGTGTATAGCAAAAACTTAAAATCTTCTTTGAAAAAACCCAAATAGCTAGAGTTTAGATATTAAGCATGAAACATCTTCTAGTAAGTGTCTACAAAGTTTGTTCAAATAAAAGCCCTGGGGTCAAAACTGGCCCGGCCCCAGGGGTGTCATTGTTTTTAACTATATGTGTATGGTAAAACTTAAAAAAAATCTTCTTTTAAAAAGCCCATTGAGCTAGAGCTTAGATGTTTAGCATGAAACATCTTCTTATGGGTGTCTACCAAGATTGTGCAAATAAAAGCCCTTGGGTTAAATTGGCCCTGCAACGTTGGGGGGGGGGGGTGGCTATATACAGGTGAGCGACCTCAGGGCCATCATGGCCCTCTTGTTAAACTTTCACCTTAAAAAAAATTTCTTACCCACGCAAAGCAAAAACTCATTAAAAAATTCTTACCCACTCAAAGCAAAAACTCATTAAATAATTCTTACCCACTCAAAGCAAAAACTCATTAAATTCTTACCCACACAAAGCAAAAACTCATTAAATTCTTACCTACTGAAAGCAAAAACTCATTAAAAAATTCTTACCTACTCAAAGCAAAAACTCATTAAATTCTTACCCACTCAAAGCAAAAACTCATTAAAAAATTCTTACCCACTCAAAGCAAAAACTCATTAAAAAATTCTTACCCACTCAAAGCAAAAACTCATTAAAAATTTCTTACCCACGCAAAGCAAAAACTCATTAAAAATTTCTTACCCACGCAAAGCAAAAAAGGTAAAAAAAACTTACCCAGTCAAAGCAAAAAAAGGTAATCAACAGCTGAGACAAATTTAGTTCAGTTTCACAACAGTGTCTATTTTTCTATCAGTTCCATAAAGCTATACCATCTCTGAGTAGGAAGTGACAATGGCCACATGGGCAGAAGCTGATGTTAATTTTGTTGGTGTTAATATATTCAAAGTAAACATGTTTTGTATGAATTTTCTACTGTATAAACAAGTTTGTTTGTTTTGGAAAAGTGTTTCAAAATTGAAAAACAAATGTAGGTGATTAAGTAAGACAAAAATACAAATATAATTTTCCTGAATGCAAAGGTCAGAGCTGACTCTGGAGGGAAAATAGTATGCATTAGGTAGCCTATTGGTTAGTGTGTCTTCTTTTAAACCCAGGAATGCTGGGTTTTAGTGCTACTGGGATCACACCCATGTTTCTTCATATGACTTTTGACTGCAAAGTAAGGTTTGTTTAGTCATAATATACCCCCCTGACTTATGGGCGAGGTCGACTTATGGCCGCATATTTATGGTACTGGTTTGTTTGAGGAAGCAAATTTTAGAGTGTTTAAATAATCTTCAAAAGTTTAAAAATAACCTTCAAAATTATTTTCTGACCAAACTCTATACTACTTTTTGTATAATTTTTGCATATTGATAACAAAATTCCTTTGGCTTCAGGTGCAATGATTAACTGTAATATTTTACACATGTACTATCGAATTGTATCAATTTATTTAGAAAAATATACATAAACACATATTATATTGTCACATATATCAAGATGCATATAAAATCACATAAAAATGCAACAAAAATATAATTATAAAATTAAATAGTATGTGTAAAGTTACCCTAGGATAATATTACTCTTTATATGAATTAAATGATAATAATTTTCTGTATTCTGTATCTTTATTGAATGATAATGTTATATACGTATTATGTCAATGATTGAATAATATTTTTTTTCGAATTGCAAAATTGTTATTTGTATTCAATAATCATTTTCTATGTGCAAATGATTGTTATCTTTCTAAAAAGCATAATTTTCTATATTTAGATTACCTGGTATTGTTTTTTTTTGTTGTCTTCAATTGTAATTTTTCTATATTGGTAATTTTTCTATATTAAGATGATTGTTATCCATATTAAATGAAAATTTTCTATATTTAGATGATAATTATCTGTATTAAATGATAATTTGCTACATTTAGATTATTATTATCTGTATTGAATAATAATTTTCTGTATTTTTTATTGTTACCTGTATTAATAGGTTATTTTCAAATCTTTGTATGAGTATTAACACATCAAATGATAATTTGCTATATTAAGATGATAATTATCTGTATTAATTGTTATCTATATTAAAGGATAATTTTTATATACCTAAATGAGTATTACACTAATCAAATTATAATATTTTCTATATTTACATTATTTTTTTGATGTCTAAAATGATAATTTTCTATATTGATATGATAATTATCTGTACTTAATGATGATTTTCTTTATTTAGATGATAATTGGTGATTCTCTATGTTTAGATGATAATTATCAGTACTAAATGATAATTTTCTATATTTAGATGATAATTATCTGTACTAAGTGACTCTTTCTATATTTAGATAGAGGAAAGGAATAAAGCAATAGATCGTATTGAAGCGTTTGAGGAGAAGGCCGTTCTTAGGAAGCAGTATTTGACAGAAGTAATGATTTGGTTCGAGGAAAATGTTAACATGGTACGTATTATAAGAATATTACAACACCGGCTGTCGGTACAAACCGGAATATCTAGGTCAATAGCAGCTGTTTACGGTGGTAACAAGGTTCTGAACTAGGTATAGGGGTGTGGGAGAGGATTATAAGAAAACATGGTACGGACTATAAAAATATTACACCGGCTGTCGGTACAAATGGAAATATCTAGCTAAAGAGTAGCTGTTTATTGAGTTAACAAGGCTTTGAACGAGGTTTGGGGTGTGGCAGAGGAAAATAACAAAAATATATTTCTTTAATGGTGGAAATGCTAGAAACTCAAGTTGGATATGCAAAAAATTTATATAGTTATTAGAAATCTTGGTGTTGGGAACATTTACTGTTAAAGGAACTCCACTGAGGTTTATAAGAATAAAAACATAAAATTTAATTTTTCACATAGATAAACATGAGCACTTAAAACAGAAATATAAATAAAATATAACCAAGAAATATACAAGAAATACATTATAAATCATATGTTTGTGCTATTCTCAGTCCGATTTGAGTGAAAAGTGTTTAAACGCTTTTCAATTTTGGGTCATTTTTCACTATTATAATAATTATTCTGGAAAAACGGAGAAAGCTAATGATTTGAAATTTTGCACATACGTTATTAGTATAGATCTACATCAAATGGAGTAAAAATCTAAATAAATTATTTCCAGTCCCGTCATGCTAAAAACCTCAGTGGAGTCCCTTTAAATTTCTCCCATAAAACGGATTATTATAATCGTGCAGGTACTTTACTGAATTTATTGAAGTTGCCAGAGGGCTTGTAGAATACAATTTCATTTGACTTGTTCAATAAATACAGTCTTAAACCTATACTTATTCCATATCCTCTATTTATTTTATGAATTGTGATATAAACATGATAACAGACTACTGAAAAAACAACAACAACAAAACACATGTGCTAATTTTAACATGTATATCGGTGGGTTTCACCAAAAGACTAGAGCATTTTCATCAAAAGCATGTCAGTTAACTGCGTTTGATGTTAATCATTTTAAATGCAAATAAATACTCGAGAGACAAAATAGACACAGATTTAAATTAAATAAAAGGAGGATATTGTAGTTTTTTCTATAAATACAGGATTTATTTTCATCAAGTGGTATGAAAAAAAAAATCCTGAGTGGCGGTAGGCAAAAGTGAAATATACCACAAGATGAAAATAAATCCTGTATTTATAAAAAAACTTGAATTTTCTATTTATTATATGCTTTTTCCCTATTTTGACCGTACAATTCTTAAAACTTCTCATTTAATTTTTTGTATTGGCTGAATTTAGAAGAAAGTATTCTGGCTAGACACCAGTAAAAAGACTAAAAATATGTTTCACTGCAGTGAAAAATAAATTCTTTCAGTGCAAAAATACAGAAAATGAAAATGCGCATTTTATTTCATCAATATTTCATTTATTAGTTTATAATATATATGAAAGGCCAACTTACTGCAGGATATTTAACTACTTGATAATTAGTTTCAACAGCTTGATGTTTACAATATTATAATAATTACTTCTTTTATTACTTGTTAGCATCTTATTATTGAGAATGTTCAAACCATTAGCACCTTGTTAGCATGTTTTACTAATAGAAGATGGTACAAGTGGAACAAACAATCAACACAGGATATTAAGTTTTAAGGTTTATTTAATGACGATAACTGATGTTTCGACTCTCGCAAGTCTTCATCAGTGTTGTAAAATATCAGAATATAAAGAAATCAATGTCATAACATATAAGAATTAGGTATTCTTACAGACACATGATTTGTTCTAAAAATAGATTTTAATTATGTAATTTCAGGTGTAATCGACAATCTATATATAGTCATCTGCTACAAAAATTGGTTTATGAAAAAATACCGTAAACAACTAATCAAATATTTATTAATTATATAATGTTATAATGAAAGATTATATCTCAAAAATGAGCAATAGTGTATGTTTTTAGCTCACCTGTCACAAAGTGACATGGTGAGCTTTTGTGATCGCTTTTCGTCCGGCGTCCGTCCGTCCGTCCGTAAACTTTTACTTTAAATGACATCTCCTAAACCACTAAGCCAATTTCATCCAAACTTCACAGGAATATTCCTTTGGTGGTCACCTTTAAAAATTGTTCAAAGAATTTAATTCCATGCAGAACTCTGGTTGCCATGGCAACCGAAAGAAAAAACTTTAAATATCTTCTTTTAAAAAACCCAAAGAGCTAGAGCTTAGATATTTGGCATGAAACATCTTCTAGTGAGTGTCTACCAAGTTTGTTCCAATAAAATCCCTGGGGTCAAAATTGGCCCCGCCCCAGGGGGTCATTGATTTTCCCTATATGCATATAGTAAAAACTTAAAAAATCTTCTTTTAAAGAACCAAAAGAGCTAGAGCTAAGATATTTAGCATGAAACATCTTCTAATGAGTGTCTACCAAGTTTGTTCAAATAAAAGCCCTGGGGTCAAAATTGGCCCCGCCCCAGGCGGGTCATTGATTTTCCCTATATGCATATAGTAAAAACTTAAAAATCTTCTTTTAAAGAACTCAAAGAGCTAGAGCTAAGATATTTAGCATGAAACATGTTCTAATGGGTGTCTACCAAGTTTGTTCAAATAAAAGCCCTGGGGTCAAAATTAGCCCCGCCCCAGGGGGTCATTGATTTTTCCCTATATGCATATGGTAAAAACTTAAAAATCTTCTTTTAAAGAACTCAAAGAGCTAGAGCTAAGATATTTAGCATGAAACATGTTCTAATGGGTGTCTACCAAGTTTGTTCAAATAAAAGCCCTGGGGTCAAAATTGGCCCCGCCCCGGGTGTCATTGATTTTCCTTATATATGTGTATATCTAAGCAAAAACTTAAAAAATCTCTTTGAAAAAACCTAAATAGCTAGAGTAAAGATATTAAGCATGAAACATCTTCTAGTGAGTGTCTACAAAGTTTGTTCAGATAAAAGCCCTGGGGTCAAAATTGGCCCTGCCCCGTGGGTCATTGATTTTCCTTATATGTGTATAGCAAAAACTTAAATATCTTCTTTGAAAAAACCCAAATAGCTAGAGTTTAGATATTAAGCATGAAACATGTTCTAGAAAGTGTCTACAAAGTTTGTTCAAATAAAAGCCCTGGGGTCAAAACTGGCCCCGCCCCAGGGGTGTCATTGTTTTAACTATATGTGTATGGTAAAAACTTAAAAAATCTTCTTTTAAAAAACCCAATGAGCTACAGCTTAGATGTTTAGCATGAAACATCTTCTTATGGGTGTCTACCAAGTTTGTTCAAATAAAAGCCCTTGGGTTAAAATTGGCCCTGCGAGGATGGGGGAGGGGGCAGATCATTGTTTTTCATTATATGTGTGTAGTAAAAACTTAACATCATGAAACATTTTCTTATGGGTGTCTTCCAAGTTTGTTCAAATAAAAGCCCTGGGGTTTAAACTGGCCCCGCTTTGGGGGCCTATATACAGGTGAGCGACCTCAGGGCCATCATGGCCCTCTTGTTTGATAAAGTTTTGATTTGCATTCATTTTTAACTCTTCCGTTTCAAAGAAAAAGTCAAGTTATTATGATTGAGGGAGCGGCGTGGTGGTGGTTGTCATCGTCATCATTGTTGTCATTGTGCAATATCTTTAATGTAGTCTATTTTTAAACATTTCAAAAGGTATCAACATGAAACTTGGAATATTTGATTATGATGACATGGTGCAGTCTGTAGAAATAGGGGCATACAATGCTTTAAGCAATATTTTTGTAGTTATGCCTCTTTTGAACTTAAAATTTTTAATAGATGAGCCAACACCAAATGCAGTGCACTTCTTAGTTTAATAAGTCAATATGATTTTATAAGTCAATATGATACATTATTTTATACAGTGTGCCAATATGGTGACACCAGAAGAGATGTCGGAAATGATTAGGACCTCATCTCAGCTACATAATGTGATCAGGTAATCATAATGGCCTTTAATTAACTTTCTTGGCGGTTTAAAGGTGCTCCATTGAGGTCAAAAAGTCTAAAAAACATAAAATTTGATATTCTTACATCGATCAAAAGAAGCACTTAAAATGGAAAATCTGCAGAGGATAAGAAAGAAATATACTTGGACAAAATCATTTTTATTAGCCTGATTAGAGTGAAAAGCATTGCAATTCTTTCCAATTTGGGTTATTGTGGACAATAAAGTTGATTATTCCGGAAAAACTTGGTAAGGGAATGATCTGAAAATTTGCGCACACAAGTTATTGGTCCAGACCTACATCAAATCGTTTACAAATCTCGTAAAAATATTTCCAGTCCTGTCATGTCAAAAAAACCCAGTGAGGTCCCTTTAAGCCTTGGAAGTCCTAACAAAACTTCAACAGTTGATACGCATATTCATATATTAAGAACCTAAGATATTAATTTGAAATTATCTCAGAAAACTGATATTTGGTTATCAAAGTATTGTTTTTATTTGATTATTAAATGCTTTAATTAGTTTTCTGTCTTATTTCCTCCTTCAGAATTTCAATTAAATGAAGTTAATTAAATTTTCAGCATGTTACCATATAAATTATAATAATCTTCCATTTCTTTCGTTCAAAATTTTCAATTCACTAGAATTCTATATCAAATTTCAGCAAGTCGTTAGATGATTTTATAACAGCTGGGGATCTTGTGGTAAAGAAAGGTAAATTATTGCTGGAGGAAACTAGCAAGATCATAGCGGAGTAAGTATATATTCAAACTTTTCATATGGTTTGTAATGCAAGACAGACATGGGTCTGATTACATGAAAAATTAATCAATTACTATTACAGGAACAGTAGGTAATGATGTCATTTATTCCATAAGGCTTTATGTGGCTATTTTCCTTTCTGGGCTATTTTCCTTTATGTGGCTATTTTCCTTTATGGCTATTTTCCTTTATGTGGCTATTTTCCTTTATGTGGCTATTATCCTTTATGCAGCTATTTTCCTTTATGTGGCTATTTTCCTTTATGTGGCTATTTTCCTTTATGTGGCTATTTTTAGCTCACCTGTCACAAAGTGACAGGGTGAGCTTTTGTGATCGCTTTTCGTCCGGCGTCCGTCCGTCGTCCGTCCGTCCGTCCGTCCGTCCGTCCGTAAACTTTTGCTTCAAATGACATCTCCTCATAAACCACTAAGCCAATTTCATCCAAACTTCACAGGAATGTTCCTTTGGTGGTCACCTTTAAAAATTGTTCAAAGAATTTAATTCCATGCAGAACTCTGGTTGCCATGGCAACCGAAAGAAAAAACTTTAAATATCTTCTTTTAAAGAACCCAAAGAGCTAGAGCTTAGATATTTGGCATGAAACATCTTCTAGTGAGTGTCTACCAAGTTTGTTCAAATAAAAGCCCTGGGGTCAAAATTGGCCCCGCCCCAGGGGGTCATTGATTTTCCCTATATGCATATAGTAAAAACTTGAAAAATCTTCTTTTAAAGAACCCAAAGTTCTAGAGCTAAGATATTTAGCATGAAACATCCCCTAATGGGTGTCTACCAAGTTTGTTCAAATAAAAGCCCTGGGGTCAAAATTGGCCCGCCCCAGGGGGTCATTGATTTTCCCTATATGCATATAGTAAAAACTTAAAAAATTATCTTTTAAAGAACCCAAAGAGCTAGAGCTAAGATATTTAGCATGAAACATGTTCTAATGGATGTCTATCAAATTTGTTCAAATAAAAGCCCTGGGGTCAAAATTGGCCCGGCACCAGGGGGTCATTGATTTTCCCTATATGCATATAGTAAAAACTTAAAAATCTTCTTTTTAAAGAACTCAAAGAGCTAGAGCTAAGATATTTAGCATGAACATGTTCTAATGGGTGTCTACTAAGTTTGTTCAAATAAAAGCCCTGGGGTCAAAATTGGCCCCGCCCCGGGGGTCATTGATTTTCCTTATATGTGTATAGCAAAAAAATTCAAAAACCTTCTTTGAAAAAAATCTCAAATAGCTAGAGTTTAGATATTAAGCATGAAACATCTTCTAGTGAGTGTCTACAAAGTTTGTTCAAATTAAAGCCCTGGGGTCAAAATTGGCCCCGCCCCGGGGTCATTGATTTCCTTATATGTGTATAGCAAAAACTTAAAAAATCATCTTTGAAAGAACCCAAATAGCTAGAGTTTAGATATTAAGCATGAAACATCTTCTAATAAGTGTCTACAAAGTTTGTTCAAATAAAAGCCCTGGGGTCAAAACTGGCCCCGCCCCAGGGGTGTCATTGTTTTTAACTATATGTGTAAAGGAAAAACTTAAATTAATTTTCTTTTAAAAAACCCAATGAGCTAGAGCTTAGATGTTTAGCATGAAACATCTTCTTATGGGTGTCTACCAAGTTTGTTCAAATAAAAGCCCTTGGGTTAAAATTAACTCTGCTGCCGGGGGGGGGGGGGAAGGTCATTGTTTTTCCTTATATGTGTATAGCAAAAACTTAACATCATGAAACATCTTCTAATGGGTGTGTCTTTAATTCCAAGTTTGTTCAAATAAAAGCCCTGGGGTTTAAACTGGCCAGCTTCTGGGGCCCTATATACAGGTGAGCGATCCAGGGCCATCATGGCCCTCTTGTTCCTATATGCATATAGTAAAAACTTAAAAAATCTTCTTTTAAAGAACTCAAAGAGCTAGAGCTTAGATATTTGGCATGAAACATCTTCTAGTGAGTGTCTACCAAGTTTGTTCAAATAAAAGCCCTGGGGTCAAAATTGGCCCCCGCACCGGGGGGGTCATTGATTTTCCCTATATGCATATAGTAAAAACTTAAAAAATCTTCTTTTAAAGAACCCAAAGAGCTAGAGCTAAGATATTTAGCATGAAACATGTTCTAATGGGTGTCTACCAAGTTTGTTCAAATAAAAGCCCTGGGGTCAAAATTGGCCCAGCCCCGGGGGGTCATTGATTTTCCCTATATGCATATAGTAAAAACTTAAAAATCTTCTTTTAAAGAACTCAAAGAGATATGGCTAAGATATTGAGCATCAAACATGTTCTAATAGGTGTCTACCAAGTTTGTTCAAATAAAAGCCCTGGGGTCAAAATTGGCACTGCCCCGGGGGGTCATTGATTTTCCTTATATGTGTATAGCAAAAACTTAAAAAATCTTCTTTGAAAAAACCCAAATAGCTAGAGTTAAGATATTAAGCATGAAACATCTTTTAGTGAGTGTCTACAAAGTTTGTTCAAATAAGAGACCTGGGGTCAAAATTGGCCCGCCCCGGGGGTCATTGATTTTCTTTATATGTGTTTAGCAAAAACTTTAAATCTTCTTTGAAAAGAACCCAAATAGCTAGAGTTTAGATATTAAGCATGAAACATCTTCTAGTAAGTGTCTACAAATGTTGTTCAAATAAAAGCCCTGGGGTCAAAACTGGCCCGGCCCCAGGGGTTTGTCATTGTT